>NC_088229.1:2620928-2650928 GCF_036934945.1 Oncorhynchus masou masou | reverse complement strand
TCATTAGTCCAACAGTTGGGTGTCATCATTAGTCCAACAGTTGGGTGTCATCATTAGTCCAACAGTTGGGTGTCATCATTAGTCCAACAGTTGGGTGTCATCATTAGTCCAACAGTTGGGTGTCATCATTAGTCCAACAGTTGGGTGTAATCATTAGTCCAACAGTTGGGTGTCATCATTAGTCCAACAGTTGGGTGTAATCATTAGTCCAACTGTTGGGTGTAATCATTAGTCCAACAGTTGGGTGTCATCATTAGTCCAACAGTTGGGAGTCATCATTAGTCCAACAGTTGGGTGTAATCATTAGTCCAACAGTTGGGTGTCATCATTAGTCCAACAGTTGGGTGTAATCATTAGTCCAACTGTTGGGTGTAATCATTAGTCCAACAGTTGGGTGTCATCATTAGTCCAACAGTTGGGTGTAATCATTAGTCCAACAGTAGGGTGTCATCATTAGTCCAACAGTTGGGTGTAATCATTAGTCCAACAGTTGGGTGTCATCATTAGTCCAACAGTTGGGTGTCATCATTAGTCCAACAGTTGGGTGTCATCATTAGTCCAACAGTTGGGTGTCATCATTAGTCCAACAGTTGGGTGTAATCATTAGTCCAACAGTTGGGTGTCATCATTAGTCCAACAGTTGGGTATCATCATTAGTCCAACAGTTGGGTGTCATCATTAGTCCAACAGTTGGGTGTCATCATTAGTCCAACAGTTGGGTGTCATCATTAGTCCAACAGTTGGGTGTCATCATTAGTCCAACAGTTGGGTGTAATCATTAGTCCAACATTAGGGTGTCATCATTAGTCCAACAGTTGGGTGTCATCATTAGTCCAACAGTTGGGTGTCATCATTAGTCCAACAGTTGGGTGTCATCATTAGTCCAACAGTTGGGTGTCATCATTAGTCCAACAGTTGGGTGTAATCATTAGTCCAACAGTTGGGTGTCATCATTAGTCCAACAGTTGGGTGTAATCATTAGTCCAACAGTAGGGTGTCATCATTAGTCCAACAGTTGGGTGTAATCATTAGTCCAACAGTTGGGTGTCATCATTAGTCCAACAGTTGGGTGTCATCATTAGTCCAACAGTTGGGTGTCATCATTAGTCCAACAGTTGGGTGTCATCATTAGTCCAACAGTTGGGTGTAATCATTAGTCCAACAGTTGGGTGTCATCATTAGTCCAACAGTTGGGTATCATCATTAGTCCAACAGTTGGGTGTCATCATTAGTCCAACAGTTGGGTGTCATCATTAGTCCAACAGTTGGGTGTCATCATTAGTCCAACAGTTGGGTGTCATCATTAGTCCAACAGTTGGGTGTAATCATTAGTCCAACATTAGGGTGTCATCATTAGTCCAACAGTTGGGTGTAATCATTAGTCCAACAGTTGGGTGTCATCATTAGTCCAACAGTTGCAAACAAGAGTTTTTATTGGACTAATTCAGGTATGTTTATCCCCGTTTCGTTCCGTTTGCTTCCGTTTAATATGTGTTCTTCAACAGAATCGGCGGAATGAATACACCCCTGATTACAAGCAAACACAGAAGGAACAGCCACAAACAAACAGCATGGTCACGTTGCACGTTGTATATATAATTCTATGCTCTCTCTTCCGCTCATCTTTTCCTTCCCTTGTGGACACAAAACAACAGCTTCCTTTGACCAGGGAAAAACCTTGGCAAGGCTCTGGTAGGGAACACTCCATTCCATTAAGTCTCTGGTAGGGAACACTCCATTCCATTAAGTCTCTGGTAGGGAACACTCCATTCCATTAAGTCTCTGGTAGGGAACACTCCAGTCCATTAAGTCTCTGGTAGGGAGCACTCCATTCCATTAAGTCTCTGGTAGGGAACACTCCATTCCATTAAGTCTCTGGTAGGGAACACTCCATTCCATTAAGTCTCTGGTAGGGAGCACTCCATTCCATTAAGTCTCTGGTAGGGAACACTCCCTTCCATTAGGTCTCTGGTAGGGAACACTCCATTCCATTAAGTCTCTGGTAGGGAACACTCCAGTCCTTTAAGTCTCTGGTTGGGACTGGGAACACTCCAGTCCATTAAGTCTCTGGTTGGGACTGGAAACACTCCAGTCCATTAAGTCTCTGGTTGGCACTGGGAACACTCCAGTCCATTAAGTCTCTGGTTGGGACTGGGAACACTCCAGTCCATTAAGTCTCTGGTTGGGACTGGGAACACTCCAGTCCATTAAGTCTCTGGTTGGGACTGGGAACACTCCAGTCCATTATGTCTCTGGTTGGCACTGGGAACACTCCAGTCCATTAAGTCTCTGGTTGGGACTGGGAACACTCCAGTCCATTAAGTATCTGGTTGGGACTGGGAACACTCCAGTCCATTAAGTCTCTGGTTGGGACTGGAAACACTCCAGTCCATTAAGTATCTGGTTGGGACTGGGAACACTCCAGTCCATTAAGTCTCTGGTTGGGACTGGAAACACTCCAGTCCATCAAACCTCTAGTGGAGACTGGAAACACTCCAGCCATTAAATCTCTGGTTGGGACTGGGGACACTCCAGTCCATTAAGTCTCTGGTGGGGTGGGACGCTACCGTCACGAATTTAAGTCTCTGGTTGGGACTGGGAGCACTACAGCCCATTAAGTATCTGGTTGGGAGCACTACAGCCCATTAAGTATCTGGTTGGGAGCACTACCACCCATTAAGTCTCTGGTTGGGAGCACTACAAACCATTAAGTATCTGGTTGGGAGCACTACCACCCATTAAGTCTCTGGTTGGGAGCACTACAAACCATTAAGTCTCTGGTTTGGAGCACTACAAACCATTAAGTCTCTGGTTGGGAGCACTACAAACCATTAAGTCTCTGGTTGGGAGCACTACACACCATTAAGTCTCTGGTTGGGAGCACTACAAACCATTAAGTCTCTGGTTGGGAGCACTACAAACCATTAAGTCTCTGGTTGGGACTGGGAGCACTAAAGCCCATTAAGTCTCTGTTTGGGAGCACTACACACCATTAAGTCTCTGGTTGGGAGCACTACAAACCATTAAGTCTTTGGTTGGGAGCACTACAAACCATTAAGTCTCTGGTTGGGAGCACTACACAACATTAAGTCTCTGGTTGGGACTGGGAGCACTACAGCCCATTAAGTCTCTGGTTGGGAGCACTACAGCACATTAAGTATCTGGTTGGGAGCACTACAGCCCATTAAGTATCTGGTTGGGAGCACTACAGCCCATTAAGTCTCTGGTTGGGAGCACTACAAACCATTAAGTCTCTGGTTGGGAGCACTACAAACCATTAAGTCTCTGGTTGGGAGCACTACAGCCCATTAAGTATCTGGTTGGGAGCACTACAGCCCATTAAGTCTCTGGTTGGAAGCACTAAAGCCCATTAAGTCTCTGGTTGGGAGCACTACAGCCCATTAAGTCTCTGGTTGGAAGCACTACAGCCCATTAAGTATCTGGTTGGGAGCACTACAAACCATTAAGTCTCTGGTTAGGAGCACTACAGCCCATTAAGTCTCTGGTTGGGAGCACTACAGCCCATTAAGTATCTGGTTGGGAGCACTACAAACCATTAAGTCTCTGGTTGGGAGCACTACAAACCATTAAGTCTCTGGTTGGGAGCACTACAGCCCATTAAGTCTCTGGTTGGGAGCACTACAGCCCATTAAGTCTCTGGTTGGGAGCACTACAGCCCATTAAGTCTCTGTTTGGGAGCACTACAGCCCATTAAGTCTCTGGTTAGGAGCACTTACAGCCCATTAAGTCTCTGGTTTGGACTGGGAGCACTACAGCCCATTAAGTCTCTGGTTGGGACTGGGAGCACTACCACCCATTAAGTCTCTGGTTGGGAGCACTACAGCCCATTAAGTATCTGGTTGGGAGCACTACAGCCCATTTAAGTCTCTGGTTAGGAGCACTACAGCCCATTACGTCTCTGGTTGGGAGCACTACAGCCCATTAAGTATCTGGTTGGGAGCACTACAGCCCATTAAGTCTCTGGTTGGGAGCACTACAAACCATTAAGTCTCTGGTTGGGAGCACTACAGCCCATTAAGTCTCTGGTTGGGACTGTGAGCACTACAGCCCATTAAGTCTCTGGTTGGGAGCACTACAGCCCATTAAGTCTCTGGTTGGGAGCACTACAGCCCATTAAGTATCTGGTTGGGAGCACTACAAACCATTAAGTCTCTGGTTGGGAGCACTACAGCCCATTAAGTCTCTGGTTGGGAGCACTACAGCCCATTTAAGTCTCTGGTTGGGGGCACTACAAACCATTAAGTCTCTGGTTGGGACTGGGAGCACTACAGCCCATTAAGTCTCTGGTTGGGAGCTCTACAGTCCATTAAGTCTCTGTTTGGGAGCACTACAGCCCATTAAGTCTCTGGTTGGGAGCACTACAACCCATTAAGTCTCTGGTTTGGACTGATGTATCTCCTAAACAAGATTTTGGATCAGATGTGTATGAAGCCTTTAGATGGGTTCGTGTCTCTGCAGAACGGAGATGCCGTTAAGCAGTTGGTGAAGATACTGTGAGACACTGGGGCAGGCCAGTCCTTCATTCTGGAGGGCGTTTTGCCTTTGTCTGACACTTCAGCATCTGGTTACAGTGTTTTAGTACAAGGTGTGGAAATGGTTTGCATGAAAGTTATTTTTTTATAATGTAGAACTAAAGTCTAATTTTATTTCTGATTCCGTCGTCATTGGAGAGAGGTGATTTGGCTGGAGGGAAGGTCGTGCCAAATCCTGTCGTTTGTAAGGAACCCAGAGTAGAGGAACCTGATGCGTTATCAGAGAAGTACCCTAGAGTGCTCCCGACGTGGGCCGTTACATGTGTCTAAGAAAGTTGCCGGGAGTCTAACAAGTCTACTGTTGAGGAGGATGTCAGCGATCCCACCATAGTTGATCTTTTCGAGACATTTATGGGTGATTCTGATTTCGCTAAGCCTCCTTCAATGGAGAGTTGACCTCTCCATAGAAAACCCCAAAGGTGAGTTAGTTTGTAGGACCACGGAATGAAGAGAGGGTTCCTACAGTTGACACTCCGATACCTAGGAAGCAGCTGGTTGTGGAACAGAGTAAATATGTTTCCCTCTCCCCGTATGCTAAGAAATGTCCAGAGGAGGAGTTTGATGAAGTTAGTGTGGGTTACTTTGACAAATATTTTCTGACAAACGGGGGCCTCCTTGGAGATGTTAAACATGTACCGGACACAGACTAGAAACAGATCGGTTCCGGAGATGCATGTGCCTTCGTCCTCTGTTCTGTTTCCCTCTCGGTGGCTTCTACCTCGGGTTCAGATCTTCCCCCTCATCAGACCGTGAGATTGTCTAAGACCCTGGCCCATTCATCATCCACAATGAATACTACAGCTGGCTCGGGTCCATCGGGCCCCACCACCCTTTAGTCCTCAAGGGGTTTGCGAAACCACTCGAGGTGAAAAAGAACACCCGGACCTCCTCATTGCACCAGCTGTTGTCATCGGAGGTTCTATGGTATGAAACATCATGGTTCCCGTGGAAAAAAACTCTGTGCTATCCTGGAGCAACGAGTACAGGACATTACAAGGCTGCTTCCGACCGTTCTACGACAGCTGCCGGGAGCTGACGCTGTCGTAGTCCATGTGGGGTCAAACCACATTAGGAGGGCTAGCTAGGGTGTGAAAGATTAAGTAGGCATTACTGGCATTACACACCTGGCTAAAAGATTACTGTATTTTTGTTGGAATGACTTTTATAGATAACTTTGACACCTTCTGGAAACAGGAATGATGGAGTCCATCCGAATCATCTTGGCTCCTGGACTCTGTCCACACATTTCAAGGCTGCGTTGAGACAATGACTTATCAATGACCTAAGCCTAGCTCAGTTAATCCCTACCATTGTGCCACTGAGTTGTCATATTGCTTCAGCACATTCTACATTATCCCAGTGGCATTGACAGACACAATATAAGCAACTAAATGTATGTCCCTCTAACTACCCTGAATGCCTCTGTTGATCCTACAGCTTCTGTCTGCAGTAATCATGTGTCTATGAACCAGAGTTATACTGTTAGCACTGAGGTGGTGGGCCCTAGGAGGAAGTGCACTGTGTGTAGCTCCCCCTATATTAACATGAGCATGTCTACTTCTGCTAAGCTTCCCAGTAAAGCAATAAAAAATAGTCCACATTAACATTACCTTTGATGATACAGTGGTAGAAATACAAGGTTATAACATCTACAGAAAAGACAGAAATGCCAATGGTGGAGGTGCTGCTGTTTATATTCAGAACCACATTCCTGTAAATATTAGAGAGGATCTCATGTTAAATACTGTTGAAGTAATATGGCTACAGGTTCATCTGCCTCACCTAAAGACCATTCTGGTGGGCCGTCAGGGCCAGCAAGGCCTTCTCTGCTGGCCTAAACATCATCAGAATATATATTTTTTTTAAATATATTTTCCCACAAATATGTATTAAATTATTCCCCAGAGTAAGAGTTACACTCTTCATTTCATAGCGTTCCTCTTGGTTGCACTGCTTCCAGCCCCAGGTTGAGATTTGGAGGGCTGGTCTTTATGCTAGATATTTTATCCAATCATATTCAGCCATCATGTGTTGCCAGGGGTCTAAAATATGCCCTCGGGCCTTCAGAATCAACAGTGCGGGTGCTTGTAGCTTAAAGTGAATGGAAATTAAAATTACGTGTCAACCAATCAGCTTTAGAGTTGGCTATTGTACGCCTGCTGGCTGGCTCCAGTGTTACACAGGAGCCAGCTAGCAGGCGTAGTGCTGGCACGTCTTTTGATTGGATTACCAATATTGAGAGGCAGGTCCTATATGGGCAGGTCTCAGAACTAGGAAACTAAAATTGATCAACTAATTACTACTAAGCTGTTTTTTCAACCCACAATGGCGGAAGGAGAAGATATCGATTTGGTCGAAAATATAATTATAACGCCATTCTCAAGACAAACTTTTCAAGAAAAGTTAGACATTGTCAGGAGAGGTAGACTCTGACGCTACAAAGCCGACCCTACAAAGACAGGCTCCGAGAAGCACTGCAAACTGTAGTGCAGGGAATGCCTATTATTTGCAAGTGATCGATTTGGTGTTTGGAGCCACACTGGCTTTGCAAATCTGAGTTATCTAACCAAGGCAGCAACGAGACACCAAAGTACGGCTGGGCACTTACAAACAATGGTGCTTTTGAAAACTTTTGGGGACACCCGAGTGGATCTACAGCTCAACGAACAAGCGCGCAGGGCAACGAAGCTGCACAATGAAAAGGTATTGTACTCTTCCCCTGCAATTCTCTGAATAAAAATGTCAATTTGAAGGTGACGCAACGCCTGGTTATACTGCGTTTCTGTCTGAATGTATAGTGTCTAGAGCCATGGCATCATAATGATGGTAATAAGAGGTGGATTAATTCGGGTGGGACTGTAGGACTTCACTGAAGGCCCAGGCCCCAGAACCACGGCACGCTACTGCCTAAAGCCCATTCTAGTGGGAAGCTGTTATAGACCACCAGGTGTTAACAGTCAGTATCTGGATAATATGCGTGAAATACTTGATAATATACAGTTGAAGTCGGAGGTTTTACATACACCTTAGCCAAATATATTTAAACTCAGTTTTTCACAATTCCTGAGATTTAATCCTAGTAAAAATTCCCTGTCTTGGGTCAGTTTATTTTAAAAATGAGAAATGTCGGAATAATAGTAGAGAGATTTCAGCAATTATTTATTTCATCACATTCCCAGTGGGTCAGAAGTTTACATACACTCAATTAGTATTTGGTAGCATTGCCTTTAAATAGTTTAACTTGGGTGAAACATTTTGGGTAGACAGTTGAAGTCGGAAGTTTACATACACTTAGTTTGGAGTCACTAAAACTAGTTTTTCAACCACTCCACAAATGTCTTGTGAACAAACTATAGTTTTTGCAAGTCGGTTAGGACATCTACTTTGTGCATGACACAAGTCATTTTCCCAACAATTGTTTACAGGCAGATTATTTCACTTATAATTCACCGTATTACAATTCCAGTCAGAAGTTTACATACACTAAGTTGACTTTGCCTTTAAACAGCTTGGAACATTCCAGAAAATGATGTCATCGCTTTAGAAGCTTCTGATAGGCTAATTGACATCATTTGAGTCAATTGGAGGTCTGGTTCATCCTTTGGAGCAATCCAAACGCCTGAAGGTACCACGTTTATCGCAGATAGTGCTGATGACTCGTCACAAACTCCCTGATCTTCTCAAAAATATAGTTTGTCTCGCTTTGTCCAGTCCAGGTGGTGCTTGTACAGGCAGACCAGGAGGAAGGATGTCCCGACAGTCCGTACGCTCCTTAGCGACAACATCAGGCTCCAGAGCATCGAAGCTGTAAAACAGGGAACAACAACAAATCAGAAGACACTACAACCTTCCACAATATCAATTCAGCACCCAGGTTTACATAAGAGTAACCTCATACAATTAAAATGATTTTTTTACCTGAAGTACTGGTACTGCTTGATCTGTGGCAGCAGCCTGAAGTACGGTGTTGTTGCCAGCCATAGCTTTCCACCAGCATCGTACCATCCTCCAGTCCAACCAGCTGTGGGATGTTGACCTCTGTCACAGTGCTGTCCTTCACAACACCAGCAATCTCAGACAAAGTGTTCACTCTGGTCTTCCTGAAGCGCTGCTCGATGAGGCCGAAGCACCAGTCGGGGGCAAACTTGATGTGGCCTGTGATCAGGAAGTGAAGGTCCAGACTGTGTAGGAGCATGTGATCAGGAAGTGAAGGTCCAGACTGTGTAGGAGCATGTGATCAGGAAGTGAAGGTCCAGACTGTGTAGGAGCATGTGATCAGGAAGTGAAGGTCCAGACTGTGTAGGAGCATGTGATCAGGAAGTGAAGGTCCAGACTGTGTAGGAGCATGTGATCAGGAAGTGAAGGTCCAGACTGTGTAGGAGCATGGTCCGCCTGGCATAATACCAGAGCACAAACTTGTTCTTGTTTTGGCCGCTATCACAATTCAGGTCCACACGTGTTTTCCCCCAACTCCGTAGTTGGTGAAGAAATGGTGCATGTTGATGACTGCGCTGCTGCCTGCTAGCTTGCTTGGGCCAGCTCTCATTTTGATGACTGTATGACTGGTGGATTGATGCTGAAAGACACATTCCAGATACCAATATTTGAACATTATTGTACAATAGATGTGAAATGGCATTCTCAGATATCGTCACTACACACAGTTCATACAGGAAATGTTAGCTACTGTAGCCCTCTAACGTCAGCTGGCTAGCTAACAGCAAGCTTTAACTAGCAATACAAACCGATTGTCACAGCTAGCTAAAGTTAACCAATAAGTTCAATGTTAGCTAGCTAACATTAAGCTATAACTAGCAATGGGAAAATGGCATTCTGAGATAACAACACTAACGTTGCACACACACACAAGTTAATGTTAGCTAGCTAGCCAGCCACCTAACCTCAGCTAACGTTAGCTAGCTAACAGCAAGCTTTAACTTTGGGTCTTTTGTTTAGACATGTCACGTTAGCTAGCTAACAGCACGTTTTAACTTGCAACGAAAACAACATTTCTGACAACATTAGAAACGTATAATATCTGAATCTGTAGCTAGACTCTTACCTGTATTCACGGCAGACTGCAACCCCTTTCATCAGACATCCTGCGTTGTTTCCGTTTAGTTTGCACAGCTTGTTTGGCCTGTTGCGTTCCACTGATTTAAAAAACGTGTTATTTTCCAGAGTGAGAGAGAGAGTCAGCATTGTATGGCACGATCGTCGTCCAGAAAGTAGTCCACCACCACAACTTTTTCCCACTGACCTTTGTCGATAGCGCCTGATAAAGTCAGGGCAGCGGTGTTATCGAGAGCAACATATTTGCAGTTCTCCATGGCTGACGTTATATTAACGTTATATCTTTAAGAAAAACTGCAGTAGAAAGGATTATCTAGGCATACCGAGCAGCTCATTTTATAGACACAATATGCCACACCTTCAGACCAATCCGAACTCATCTCTCGGCATGTCCAGCCCACTCATTATCTCAGCCAATCATGGCTAGCGGGAAGGTTGCTCGCTTTTTCTGTGGCTAAACCAACTAGGCTCGTAATTTAACAATTGTATTCGTATTTACAGATGGTATACAAGTTTGATATTAAGGCACATGAAAGTTCAAATGTTCCAGAAGCTATTTCTGCAAAAAAAATGCATTTTTGATGAAAACAAATTTTACGTTCAAAAGGCTCTCATGTGAAGTCGTGACTTGCGCCATACGCCTAGATTCCTGAATCGGTTATGAATTAACTCTAAGAAAAACCCTTGAATGAGTAGGTGTGTCCAAACTTTTGAATGGTACTGCATATTTAATTGTTTACAGCCAGTAAACAGTACGGACGCATTTATGCTTATTAAGTTGTATAATGGGAGTTGTTTTCTGTGAGTAAACCACCAACAGAAGGTGATACAGGTTTCGGTTTATGTTTTGAGGTTGGACTTTCGCACGTATAGCTCGTTAGCATGTAGGACTCACCGATCGGTGTCACCTCGTTAAGTCTGTGTTTCGCCTGTGCTGGCCCGGGTGCTATTTAAGAGTGGCTGGCCCCAGTGCTCCAGCTGTTTTGATAGATGTGGAGGGTTAACACCTTCAGGTGGCACGCCCTATTTTGATTTCTAGACGAACAATCTTTTATCCGATTTCCCTGGTTTCATTTTGCTCCACCTTTTTGGATCGCTTCCGGTCTTTATGTTTGGTGTGGATTTTTCTTTTGTCTTGTCTCTTCTTGGGCCATTTTAGTGGGTGTTTATGCTGGGTGTCTTTTAGGTCCCAGGTGTTGTTGCTCGTCAACTTTCAGTGGACACTTCCATGAGTGTCTTTCAGAACCGCTCCTAAAACCCCACCTGCTTCGTTCTGGTTGTCGGTAAGTGATTCTATGTCAGTTCACCCTTCTGTTTGAGTGATTTTTTTTGATTTTTTTCCTGGGGAATGTAACACTAACCCCAAATGAATATAGTTGGTTCAAAGTTGATTTTTGCATTTATTTATTTTTTACCTGCGTCTCGTTGAACATCTCTGGTGGCGATAGACAAAAACCAACGTGCGCACGATGCCGTAAGAGGACGCCGGTTTGGTCAGCATGTTACGACTTAACCAGAAAGACTCACAGCTGTAATCGTTGCCAAAGGGTTAACCCTAACCCTAACCCTAACCCTAACCCTAACCATAACCCTATTGACTCAGGGGTGTGAAAACGTATGTAAATTAGATATTTCTGTATTTAATGTTCAATAAATGTATAAAAACATGTTTTCACTGTCTTTCTGGGATGTGTCAAAGTGTATGAATACTCTGAATGCATCTGTTGGTTATTCTATCCTACAATCCCCAAATCTCCCCACAGGGATAAAAAACCAAGGAACATTCTCCTAGGTGGAGAACAATGAGGACAAAGGCTATTTTAAGCTTAGCGTTACAGGAAACAGGATGTTGAACGGAAATTAATTTTAGGTCCGTCACGAGGATGGAATAACATGAGGTGTGTGAGTGTACCGTTTGGATCCTTTGGCGAACTCCACGGCGATGGCCTTCCCATCTATAGAGAGAGCTGGCTGTAAGGCCTGGAGGATCTGGAGAAGCTGAGATGCTTCCTGCAAGACACACAGCTCTGAGTAGACGGCTGTATGTATCTCCTCACCACTACAGCTGTATGTATCTCCTCATCACTACAGCTGTATGTATCTCCTCATCACTACAGCTGTATGTATCTCCTCATCACTACAGCTGTATGTATCTCCTCACCACTATAGTAGACAGCTGTATGTATCTCCTCATCACTACAGCTGTATGTATCTCCTCACCACTATAGTAGACAGCTGTATGTATCTCCTCACCACTACAGCTGTATGTATCTCCTCACCACTATAGTAGACAGTTGTAGGTATCTCCTCATCACTACAGTAGACAGTTGTAGGTATCTCCTCACCACTACAGCTGTAGGTATCTCCTCACCACTATAGTAGACAGTTGTAGGTATCTCCTCACCACTACAGCTGTATGTATCTCCTCACCACTATAGTAGACAGCTGTATGTATCTCCTCACCACTACAGCTGTATGTATCTCCTCACCACTATAGTAGACAGTTGTAGGTATCTCCTCATCACTACAGTAGACAGTTGTAGGTATCTCCTCACCACTACAGCTGTAGGTATCTCCTCACCACTATAGTAGACAGCTGTAGGTATCTCCTCATCACTACAGTAGACAGCTGTAGGTATCTCCTCACCACTACAGCTGTAGGTATCTCCTCACCACTATAGTAGACAGCTGTAGGTATCTCCTCACCACTATAGTAGAGAGTTGTTGGTATCTCCTCACCACTATAGTAGACAGCTGTAGGTATCTCCTCACCACTATAGTAGACAGCTGCATATAGTAGACAGCTGCATGTATCTCCTCAGCACTATGGTAGACAGCTGTAGGTATCTCCTCACCACTATAGTAGACAGCTGTAGGAAAGCGAAGCCCCGGTTGAGTTGTGTCTGCTTATCTTTGATCAGTCGAACATTAGAAGGAGACAGAGTAGCGAAGGGAGCCAGAGTGGACAGGATGGACTCCAGGGAGGTATGGGGACCCAGGTTCCTCAGGATCAGAGCTGGAGAGAGGAGAGATAAAGGGCGGGATGGGGGGAGGTAGAGAGAGAACATTAGGAGACAGAGCAAGGAAACAGGACGGAGTCTGGAGAAGTATGGGGACCCAGGTTCCTCAGGATCAGAGCTGGAGAGATTGGTTGATTGGTTGAGAGCGAGGAGGGAGAGAAGGTAAATGAAAGAGACAGGTACAGTGCCTACAGACAGTATTCCTATTCCTAGATTTATTCCACATTTTGTTGTGTTAACTTCTTACGGCTGAGATTGGCTGAGATCCTGTTCACCAGATCGACTTGACAGCAGCCAGTGAAAGTGCAGGGCGCCAAATTGAAACAACAACTTGTTGTTAATCCCACCACTGTGTCCGATTTCCAAAACGCTTTACGACGAAAGCACACCAACAGATTATGGTTAGGTCAGTACCAAGTCACAGAAAAACAGCAATTTTTCCAGCCAAAGAGAGGAGACACAAAAAGCAGAAATAGAGATAAAATGAATCACTAACCTTTGATGATCTTCATCAGATGACACTCATAGGACTTCATGTTACACAATACATGTATATTTTGTTCGATAAAATTCATTACATTGGCGCGTTATGTTCAGCAATGTTTTGCCTCCAAAACATCCGGTGATTTTGCAGAGAGCCACATCAATTTACAGAAATACTCATAAAAACATTGATAAAAGATACAAGTGTTATACATGGAACTTCAGATAAACTTCTCCTTAATGCAACCGCTGTGTCATATTTCAAAAAAACTTTATGAAAAAAGCACACCATGCAATAATCTGTGTATGGCGCTCAGAGACGAAAACAACCCAAACAGGTACCCGCCATGTTGTGGAGTCAACAGAAATCAGAAACAGCATTATCAATATTCACTTACCTTTGGTGATCTTCATCAGAATGCACTCCCAGGAATCCCAGTTCCACAATAAATGTTTGTTTTGTTCGATAAAGTCCATAATTTACTTCCAAATACCTCCTTTTTGTTTGCGCGTTTAGTACACAAATCCAAACTCACGACGCGCGGGCAAGTCCAGGCGAAAGTTCAGACGGTAAGTCATATTACAGTTCGTAGAAACATGTCAAACGAAGTATAGAATCAATCTTTAGGATGTTTTTATCATAAATGTCACGTTCTGACCATAGTTCTTTTGTGTTTTCCTTGTTTTAGTGTTGGTCACGACGTGAGCTGGGTGGGCATTCTATGTTGCGTGTCTAGTTTGTCTGTTTCTGTGTTTGGCCTGATATGGTTCTCAATCAGAGGCAGGTGTTAGTCGTTGTCTCTGATTGGGAACCATATTTAGGTAGCCTGTTTTGTCATTGTGGGTGATTGTCTATGTGTAGTGTTTGTGTCGGCACATTTGGTATATAGCTTCACGGTCGTTGTTCATTTCTTGTTTTGTTCACTTTACTTTGTGTTTTCGGCATCCATTAAAATTATGCAATCACACCACGCTGCGCTTTGGTCCTCTTCTTACGATGATCGTGATAATAAATCTTCAATAATGTTTCAACCGGAGAATTCCTTTGTCTGTAGAAATGCAATGGAATGCAACTAACTCTCAGCGAGCGAGACTGAGCTCGTGGCACTCTGCCAGACCCCTGACTCAAACACTCTGCCAGACTCCTGACTCAGCTCTCTTAGGAAGTGCAATATGACCCCATAGACACTCGATAGGCAATGACTTGAAAAACTACAAGCCTCAGATTTCTCACTTCCTGGTTGGATTTTTTTCTCAGGTTTTTGCCTGCCATATGAGTTCTGTTATACTCACAGACATCATTCACACCGTTTTAGAAAATTCAGAGAGAGTGTTTTCTATCCAAATCTACTATGCATATCTTAGCTTCTGGGCCTGAGTAGCAGGCAGTTTACTCTGGGCACCTTATTCATCCAAGCTACTCAATACTGCCCCCAGCCATAAAAACTTAAAGCCTAAATTACCATAAAAAAATGATATATTTTTTTTAAATTATTGATTAAAAAAATACAAGTCTCACCCATCTACACACAATAATGACAAAGTGAAAACATGTTTTTAGAAATTTGAGCATATTTATTGAAAATGAAATACAGAAATATCTCATTTACATAGGTATTCACACCCCTGAGTCAATACTTTGTAGAAGCACCTTTGTGTGGCAGCAATTATAGCTGAGTCTTTCTGGGTAGGTACCTAAGAGCTTTCCACACCTGGATTGTACAATATTTGTTCATTATTCCTTTTAAAATTCTTCAAGCTCTTTCAAATTGGTTGTTGATCATTGCAAGACAACCATTTTCAGGTCAAGCTATAGATTTTCAAATGGATTTAAGTCAAAACTGTAACTAGGCCACTCAGGAACATTTACTGTCTTCTTGGAAGCAACTCCAGTGTATATTTGGCCTTGTGTTTTAGGTTATTGTCCTGCTGAAAGGTGAATTAATCTCCCAGTGTCTGGTGGAAAACAGACAACCAGGTTTCCCTCTAGGATTTTGCCTCTGCTTAGCTCCATTCCTTTCCATTCCTTTTCTTTTTTATCCTGAAAAACTCCCCAGTCCTTAATGATTACAAGCATACCCATAACATGATGCAGCCACCACTATGCTTCAAAATATGGAGAGTGGTACTCAGTGATGTGTTTTATTGGGTTTGTCCCAAACATATCACTTTTTATTAAGGACAAAAAATGTATTGCTTTACATAATGTTTTTGCAGTATTACTTTAGAGCCTTATTGCAAACGGGATGTGCTGTTTTGGAATATTTGTATTCTGTACAGGCTTCCTTCTTTTCACTCTGTCATTTAGGTTAGTATTGTGGAGTAACTACAATGTTGTAGATCCATCCTCAGTTTTCTCCTATCAAAGCCATTAAACTCAATAAATGTTTTAAAGTCGCCATTGGCCTCATGGTGAAATCCCAGAGCGGTTTCCTTCCTCTCCAGCAACTGAGTTAGGAAGGACGCCTGTATCTTTGTAGTGACTGGGTGTATTGATACACCATCCAAAGTGTAATTAATAACTTCACCATGCTCAAAGGGATATTCAATGTCAGATTTTTTATTTTATTTTTTTAACCCATCTACCAATAGGTGCACTTCTTAGCGAGGCATTGGAAAACCTCCCTGGTCTTTGTGGTTGAATTTGTGTTTGAAATTCGCTGCTCGACTGAGGGATCCTACAGATAATTGTATGTGTGGGGGTACAGAGATGAGGTAGTCATTTAAAAATCATGTTAAACACAGAGAGAGTCCAAGCAACTTATTATGTGACTTGTTAAGCACATTTCTACCCCTGAACTTATTTAGGCTTGACATAAGACAAAGGGATAGAACATTTGACAAGACATTTATGCATTTTCATCTTTAGTTAATTTGTCAAAAAAAAAACACAATTCCACTTTGGGGTGTGTGTGTGTGTGTGTGTGTGTGTGTGTGTGTGTGTGTGTGTGTGTGTGTGTGTGTGTGTGTGTGTGTGTGTGTGTGTGTGTGTGTGTGTGTGTGTTGTGTGTGTGTGTGTGTGTGTGTGTGTGTGTGTGTGTGTGTGTGTGTGTGTGTGTGTGTGTGTGTGTGTGGGGGGTGTGTGTGTGTGTGGGGGGTGTGTGTGTGTGTGTGTGTGGGGGTGGTTGTTAAGCAAAGTTTTACTCCTGCCATAACAAAGGGGTTGAATATGACTATATATATATATATATATATATGACGAGACATTTCAGTTTTTTTTTTTGTGTTTTTTTATAACTTTTTTTTTTTTTTACAATCTAAAACATTTGACCACTTTGACATTATGGGGTATTGTGTGTAGGCCAGTGACAAAATAAATCTGCATTTAAATTCAGGTTGTAACATGTGGAAAAGACAAGGGGGTGTGAATACTTCCTGAAGGCGTATGACATTTTATGAGGTACAACCAATAACAAAATATTTTGGTACATTTTCAAATCATAAACAGATATTTCACTACAAACCAAATGCCAGAAAATGGTGGTGTCATAGAGAGAGACAGAGAAAACCAGAAAAAGAGAGACAAATAGAGATACATAGAACATCTAATAAAATATTTAGAACAGAGAGAACAGTCTATAACTTGGGTGACTGGAGTCTTTGACAATTTTTTGAGCTTTCCTCTGACACCGCCTGGTATATAGGTCCTTGATGCCAGGAAGCTTGGCCCCAGTGATGTACTGGGCCGTATACACTACCCTCTGTAGCGCCTTACGGTCAGATGCTGAGTGGTTGCCATACCAGCTAATGCAACCGGTCAGGATGCCCTCGATGGTGCAGCTGTTGAACTTCTTGAGGATCTGAGGACCCATGCCAAATCTTTTCAGTCTCCTGAGGGGAAAAGGTGTTGTCGTGCCCTCTTCACGACTGTCTTGGTGTGTTTGGACCATTCTAGTTTGTGACGTGATGTGGACACCAAGGTACTTGAAGCTCTCAACCCGCTCCACTTCAGTCCAGTCGATGTTAATGGGGGCCTGTTCGCCCCTCCTTTTCCTGTAGTCCACGATCATCTCCTTTGTCTTGCTCACAATGAGGGAGAGGTTGTTGTCCTGGCACGACACTGCCAGGTCTCTGACCTCCTCCCTGTAGGCTGTCTAATCGTTGTCGGTGATCAGGCCTACCCACGGTTGTGTCATCAGCAAACTTAATGATGGTGTTGGAGTTATGGCTGACCGTGCAGTCATGTGTGAACAGAGAGTACCGGGGGGGGCTGAGCACATACCGCCGAGGGGCCTCCGTGTTGAGGATCAGTGTGGCAGATGTGTTGTTGCCTATAGGTGTTCCTTTTGTCCAGGTGGGAAAGGGCAGTGTGGAGTGCGTTTAGGTCATCTGTGGATCTGTTGGGGCGGTATGCGAATTGGAGTGGGTCTAGGGTATCTGGGAGGATGCTGTTGATGTGAGCCATGACCAGCCTTTCAAAGCACTTCATGGCTACCGACGTGAGTGCTATGGGGCGGTAATCATTTAGGCAGGTTACCTTCGCTTCCTTGGGCACAGGGACTATAGTGGACTGCCTGAAACATGTTGGTATTAGACTCGGACAGGGAGAGGTTGAAAATGTCAGTTAAGACATTTGCCAGTTGGTCAGCGCATGCTCACAGTACACGTCCTGGTAATCCGTCTGGCCCTTCGGCATTGTGAATGATGACCTGTTTAAAGGTCATGCTCACATCGGCTATGGAGAGCGTGATCAAAGCTGGTGCTCTCATGTATGGTTCAGTGTTGCTTGCCTCGAAGCGAGCATTAAACGCATTTAGCTCGTCTGGTAGGCTCGCGTCATTGGGCAACTCGCAGTTGGGTTTCCCTTTGTAGTCCATAATAGTTTGCCCTGCCACATCCGACAAGCATCAGAGCACGATTCAATCTTAGTCCTGTATTGACGCTTTGCCTGTTTGTTCGTCGGAGGGCATAGCAGGATTTCTTATAAACGTCCGGGTTAGTGTCACGCTCTTTGAAAGCGGCAGCTCTAGTCTTCAGCTCGGTGCGGATGTTGCTTGTAATACATGGCTTCTGGTTGGGATATGAACGTACGGTCACTGTTGGGACAACGTCGTCGATGCACTTAGTGATTAAGCCCATGACAGATGTGATGTGCTCCTCAATGCCATTGGAGGAATCCCGGAACATATTCCAGTCTGTGCTAGCAAAACATCCAGTCTGTGCTAGCAAAACAGTCCTTAAGCATCTGACCACTTACGTAAACTCCCAACTGAGACTCTGCAGAAGTCTGAAAAATACACTTTATGTACAACGTAGAACCCCAAACAATGCAGAGCAGAATTAGGACATACCCTCTAGTTATCAACATCCAGAAAAGAGCCGTTAAATTCTACAGCCACCTAAAAGGAAAACGATGCACATTCATTCCACCACAAAGCCCTCACCTACAGAGAGATGAACCTGGAGAAGAGCCATCACCTACAGAGAGATGAACCTGGAGAAGACCCATCACCTACAGAGAGATGAACCTGGAGAAGAGCCATCACCTACAGAGAGATGAACCTGGAGAAGAGCCATCACCTACAGAGAGATGAACCTGGAGAAGAGTCCACTAAGCAAGCTGGTCCTGGGGCTCTGTTCACAAACACACCCTACAGATCCCCATGACAGCAGCACAATTAGACCCAACCAAATTATGAGAAAGCAAAACGATAACTATTCGACAACACTTGATATAATCCACAAAAAAACGGAAGAAATTGGAACGCTATCTGCCCCTAAACAGAGAGTTCACAGTGGCAGAATACCTGACCACTGTGACTGACACAAACTTAAGGAAAGCTTTGACTATGTACAGACTCAGTGAGCATAGCCTTGCTATTGAGAAAGGCCGCTGTAGACAGTCCTGGCTCTCAAGAGAAGACAGGCTATGTGCTCACTGCCCACAAAATGAGGTGGAAACTGAGCTGCACTTCCTAAACTCCTCCCAAATGTACGCCCATATTAGAGACACATAATCCCTCAGATTACACAGATCCACAAAGAATTTGAAAACAAACCCAATTTTGATAAACTCTCATCTATTGGGTGAAATACCACTGTGTGACATCACAGCAGTAAGATGTGTGACTTGTTGCCACAAGAAAAGGTCAACCAGTGAAGAACAAACACCATTGTAAATACAACCCATATTTATGTTTATTTATTTTCCCTTTTGTACTTTAACCATTTGCACATCATTACAACACTGTATATAGACAGTTGAAGTCAGAAGTTTACATACACCTTAACCAAATACATTTAAACTCCGTTTTTCACAATTCCTGACATTTAATCCTATTAAAAATTCCCTGTCTTAGGTCAGTTAGGATCACCACTTTATTTTAAGAATGTGAAATGTCAGAATAATAGTAGAGAGAATTATTTATTTCAGCAATTATTTATTTCATCACATTCCCAGTGGGTCAGAAGTTTACATACACTCAATTAGTATTTGGTAGCATTGCCTTTAAATTCTTGGGTCAAACGTTTTGGGTAGCCTTCCACAAGCTTCCCACAATAAGTTGGGTGAATTTTGAATTTTAGTTCTGTCCACAAATATTCTACAGGATTGAGGTCAGGGCTTTGTGATGGCCACTCCAATACCTTGACTTTGTTGTCCTTAAGCCATTTTGCCACAACTTTGCAAGTATGCTTGGGGTCATTGTCCATTTGGAAGACCCATTTGCGACTAAGCTTTAACTTCCTGACTGATGTCTTGATGTTGCTTCAATATATCCACATCATTTTCCGTCCTCATGATGCCATCTATTTTGTGAAGTGCACCAGTCCCTCCTGCAGCAAAGCACCTCCACAACATGATTCTGCCACCCCCGTGCTTCACGGTTGGGATGGTGTTCTTCGGCTTGCAAGCCTCCCCTTTTTCCTCCAAACATAACGATGGTCATTATGGCCAAACAGTTCTATTTTTGTTTCATCTGACCAGAGGACATTTCTCCAAAGAGTACGATCTTTGTCCCCATGTGCAGTTGCAAACCGTAGTCTGGCTTTTTAATGGCGGTTTTGGAGCAGTGGCTTCTTCATTGCTGAGCGGCCTTTCAGGTTATGTCGATATAGGACTTGTTTTACTGTGGAAGTAGATAATTTTGTACCTGTTTCCTCCAGCATCTTCACAAGGTCCCTTGCTGTTGTTCTGGGATTGATTTGCACTTTTTGCACCAAAGTATGTTCATCTCTAGGAGACAGAACGCGTCTCCTTCCTGAGAGGTATGACGGCTGCGTGGTCCCATGGTGTTTATACTTGCGTACTATTGTTTGTACAGATGAACGTGGTACCTTCAGGCGTTTGGAAATTGCTCCCAAGGATGAACCAGACTTGTGGAGGTCTACAATCTTTTCGGAGGTCTTGGCTGATTTCTTTTGATTTTCCTGTGATGTCAAGCAAAGAAGCACTGAGTTTGAAGGTAGTTCTTGAAATACATCCACAGGTATACCTCCAATTGACTCAAATTATGTCAATTAGCCTATCAGAAGCTTCTAAAGCCATGACATCATTTTCTGGAATTTTCCAAGCTGTTTAAAGGCACAGTCAACTTAGTGTATGTAAACTTCTGACCCACTGGAATTGTAATACAGTGAATTATAAGTGTAATAATCTGTCTGTAAACAATTGTTGGAACAATCACTTGCGTCGTGCACAAAGTAGATGTCCTAACCGACTTCCCAAAACTATAGTTTGTTAACAAGACATTTGTGGAGTGGTTGAAAAATGAGTTTTAATGACTCCAACCTAAATGTATGTAAACTTCCAACTTCCATTGCATACATAATATGACATTTGAAATGTCTTTGTTATTTTGGAATTTTTGTGAGTGTCGTGTTTAGTGCAAATTTTTTATTGCTTATTTCACTTTTGTTTATTATCTACTTCACTTGCTTTGGCAACGTTAACATATGTTTCCCATGCCAATAAAGCCCCTTCAATTTAAATTGACTTGAGAGAGAGACTTACTGTCATTGGTCACCTCAGCCTGCTGTGTGTCAGCTCCACCTGCCCCAGCCCTGCCCCCGACCCTGGGAGTGGTGACAGCAGTAGAGGTGGTAGCAGCTGGCTGGTAGAGAGCAGGGAGGGGCAATAAGCCGTCCTTCTGATGCACACCCAGAGGTAACTCCCTCAGCTGGGGCAGTTTCAGCTCTGCCTCTAAAGGTAAAAAAAAAAACACAGTCGGATATCCCAGTGGACAACACAAAACACATCTGTTTATGTTTATCATAGGGTTTAGGTATCACTGTATCACATGTTTACCTGATTTAGGAACACCACATTTAAAGCACTTCTCTCTCCTCTTGAAGTTCTGAACCCCACACTGTTAGAACAGCAACAGAGGCGATCAGTACAAGTGAGAATTGACAACAAGATGAGAAGCCACACAGTGAGGTTGTTAGCTGTTGTACCTTGTTACAGAGCCAGTCCTCGTTGGCGCGTGGTTTAGGGTCACTGTAGTGCATAGACACCCTCTGGCCTAGGATAGACAAAACCCTCTGAAAGAGAGAGAGAGAGAAAGAGACAGGCAGAGAGAGAGGGAGAGTAGGAGAGACAAAGAGAAAGATAGACAGAGAAGACCGAGAGAGAGGGAGACAGAGAGGGAGAAAGAGACAAAGAGAGAGAGAAACAAAGAATGATTATCATAGATAAGTGGCTCACATTCTAGAGAGAGAGGAGCCCACTCACAAGAGGGCAGAATGAGTGAGAGATGTTTCCCATGCCAATAAAGCCCATTGAATTGAATTGAGAGAGAGCGGGAAAGAGAGGAGAGAAGAGAGGGAAAGAGAGGAGAGATGAGGGAAAGAGAGGAGAGAAGAGAGGGAAAGAGATGAGAGAAGAGAGAGAAAGAGAGGAGAGAAGAGAGGGAAAGAGAGGAGAGAAGAGAGGAGAAGAGAGGGAAAGAGAGGAGAGAAGAGAGAGAAAGAGAGGAGAGAAGAGAGGGAAAGAGTGGAGAAGAGAGGGAACGAGAGGAGAAGAGAGGGAACGAGAGGAGAAGAGAGGGAAAGAGAGGAGAGAAGAGAGGGAAAGAGAGGAGAGAAGAGAGGGAAAGAGAGGATAGAAGAGACAGAAAGAGAGGAGAGAAGAGAGGGAAAGAGAGGTGAAGAGAGGGAAAGAGAGGAGAGAAGAGAGGGAGAGGAGAGAAGAGAAGAGGGAAAGAGGAGAGAAGAGAGGGAAAGAGAGGAGAGAAGAGAGGGAAAGAGAGGAGAGAAGAGAGAGAAAGAGAGGAGAGAATAGAGAGAAAGAGAGGAGAGAATAGAGAGAAAGAGAGGGAAACAGAGGAGAGAAGAGAGGGAAAGAGAGGAGAGAAGAGAGAGAAAGAGAGGAGAGAAGAGAGAGAAAGAGAGGAGAGAAGAGAGGGAAAGAGAGGAGAGGAGAGAGGGAAACAGAGGAGAAGTGAGGGAGAGAAGTGAGGAGAAGAGAGGGAGAGGAGAGAAGAGGGAAAGAGGAGAGAAGAGAGGGAAAGAGAGGAGAGAAGAGAGGGAAAGAGAGGAGAGAAGAGAGAGAAAGAGAGGAGAGAATAGAGAGAAAGAGAGGCGAGAATAGAGAGAAAGAGAGGAGAGGGGGAAACAGAGGAGAGAAGAGAGGGAAAGAGAGGAGAAGAGAGGAGAGGATAGAAGTGAGGGAAAGGGAAGAGAGAAGAGAGGGAAAGAGAAGAGAGAAGAGAGGGAGAGAGGAGATAATAGAAGGAAAGAGAGGAGAGAAGAGAAGGAAAGAGAGGAGAGAAGAGAGGGAAAGAGAAGAGAGAAGAGGGAAAGAGAGGAGAGAAGAGAGGGAAAGAGAGGAGAGAAGAGAAGGAAAGAGAGGAGAGAAGAGAGGGAACGAGAGGAGAGATGAGGGATAGAGGAGAGAAGAGAGGGAAAGAGAGGAGAGAAGAGAAGGAAAGAGAGGAGAGAAGAGGGAACGAGAGGAGAAGAGAGAGAAAGAGAGGAGAGAAGAGAAGGAAAGAGCAGAGAAGAGAGGGAAAGAGAGGAGAGAAGAGAGGAGAGAAGAGAGAGAAAGAGAGGAGAGAAGAGAGGGAAAGAGGGGAGAGAAGAGAAGGAAAGAGAGGAGAGAAGAGAGAGAAAGAGAGGAGAGAAGAGAGGGAAAGAGAGGAGAGAAGAGAGAGAAAGAGAGGAGGGAATAGAGAGAAAGAGAGGAGAGAATAGAGAGAAAGAGAGGAGAGAAGAGAGGGAAACAGAGGAGAGAAGAGAGGGAAAGAGAGGAGAAGAGAGGAGAGGATAGAAGAGAGGGAAAGGGAAGAGAGAAGAGAGGGAAAGAGAAGAGAGAAGAGAGGGAGAGAGGAGAGAAGAGAAGGAAAGAGAGGAGAGAAGAGAAGGAAAGAGAGGAGAGAAGAGAGGGAAAGAGAAGAGAGAAGAGGGAAAGAGAGGAGAGAAGAGAGGGAAAGAGAGGAGAGAAGAGAAGGAAAGAGAGGAGAGAAGAGAGGGCACGGGAGGAGAGATGAGGGATAGAGGAGAGAAGAGAGGGAAAGAGAGGAGAGAAGAGAGAGAAAGAGAGGAGGGAATAGAGAGAAAGAGAGGAGAGAATAGAGAGAAAGAGAGGAGAGAAGAGAGGGAAACAGAGGAGAGAAGAGAGGGAAAGAGAGGAGAAGAGAGGAGAGGATAGAAGAGAGGGAAAGGGAAGAGAGAAGAGAGGGAAAGAGAAGAGAGAAGAGAGGGAGAGAGGAGATAATAGAAGGAAAGAGAGGAGAGAAGAGAAGGAAAGAGAGGAGAGAAGAGAAGGAAAGAGAGGAGAGAAGAGAGGGAACGAGAGGAGAGATGAGGGATAGAGGAGAGAAGAGAGGGAAAGAGAGGAGAGAAGAGAAGGAAAGAGAGGAGAGAAGAGGGAACGAGAGGAGAGATGAGGGATAGAGGAGAGAAGAGAGGGAAAGAGAGGAGAGAAGAGAGTGAAAGAGAGGAGAGAAGAGGGAAAGAGGGGAGAAGAGAGAGAAAGAGAGGAGAGAAGAGAAGGAAAGAGCAGAGAAGAGAGGGAAAGAGAGGAGAGAAGAGAGGAGGAGAGAAGAGAGAGAAAGAGAGGAGAGAAGAGAGGAAAGAGGGAGAGAAGAGAAGGAAAGAGAGGAGAGAGAGAGAGAAAGAGAGGAGAGAAGAGAGGGAAAGAGAGGAGAGAAGAGAGAGAAAGAGAGGAGGGAATAGAGAGAAAGAGAGGAGAGAATAGAGATTAAGAGAGGAGAGAAGAGAGGGAAACAGAGGAGAGAAGAGAGGGAAAGAGAGGAGAAGAGAGGAGAGGATAGAAGAGAGGGAAAGGGAAGAGAGAAGAGAGGGAAAGAGAAGAGAGAAGAGAGGGAGAGGAGAAGAGAGGAAGAGAAGGAAAGAGAAGGAAAGAGAGAAGAGAAGGAAAGAGAGGAGAGAAGAGAGGGAAAGAGAAGAGAGAAGAGAGGGAAAGAGAGGAGAGAAGAGAGGAAAGAGAGGAGAGAGAGAAGAGAGGAGAATGAGAGGAGAGAAGAGAGGGAAAGAGAGAGGAGAGATGAGGGATAGAGGAGAGAAGAGAGGGAAAGAGAGGAGAGAAGAGAGGAAAGAGAGGAGAGAAGAGAGGAAAGAGGGGAGAAGAGAGGAAAGAGGAGAGAAGAGAAGGAAAGAGCAGAGAGAGAAGAGAGGGAAGAGAGGAGAGAAGAGAGGAGAGAGAAGAGAGAAGAGAGAGAAAGAGAGGAGAGAAGAGAGGGAAAGAGGGGAGAGAAGAGAGGGAAAGAGAGGAGAGAAGAGAGAGAAAGAGAGGAGAGAAGAGAGGGAAAGAGAGGAGAGAAGAGAGAGAAAGAGAGGAGAGAATAGAGAGAAAGAGAGGAGAGAATAGAGAGAAAGAGAGGAGAGAAGAGAGGGAAAGAGAGGAGAGAAGAGAGGAGAAGAGAGGAGAGAGAGAAAGAAAGGAGAGAAGAGAGGGAAAGAGAAGAGAGAAGAGAGGAGGAGAAAAGAGAGAAGAGAGAAAGAGAGGAGAAAAGAGAGGGAAAGAGAGGAGAGAAGAGAGGGAAAGAGAGGAGAGAAGAGAGGGAAATAGAGGAGAGAAGAGTGGGAAAGAGAAGAGAGAAAAAGAGAGGAGAGAAGAGGGAAAGAGGAGAGAAGAGAGGAGAGAAGAGAGGGAAAGAGAGGAGAGAAGAGAAGGAAAGAGAGGAGAGAAGAGAGGGAACGAGAGGAGAGATGAGGGAAAGAGGAGAGAAGAGAGGGAAAGAGAGGAGAGAAGAGAGTGAAAGAGAGGAGAGAAGAGGGAAAGAGGGGAGAAGAGAGAGAAAGAGAGGAGAGAAGAGAAGGAAAGAGGAGAGAAGAGAGGGAAAGAGAGGAGAGATGAGAGGGAGAGGAGAGAAGAGGGAAAGAGGAGAGAAGAGAGGAGAGAAGAGAGGGAAAGAGAGGAGAGAAGAGAGGGAAAGCGATGAGAGAAGAGTGGGAAACAGAGGAGAGAAGAGAGGAGAGTGGGAAAGAGAGAAAAATTGAGGACAAGAGAGAAATGTAACCTTCAGCTCAAGGGAAATTGGGACGGACGGAGAGCTGTATGTGTGTGTTCGATTGGCCACCCTGTTAGCCGTGTGTGTGTGTGTGTGTGTGTGTGTGTGCGTGTGTGTGTGTGTGTGTGTGTGTGTGTGTGTGTGTGTGTGTGTGTGTGTGTGTGTGTGTGTGCGTGTGTGTGGAGAGAGAGAGTGTTGTGTTTTGTCAACCCCCCCCTTAAGGGGAACCCTGGCCAGCCACAGTGTTAGCCAATCTGACCCCCACCCCAACCTGGCAACGCAACCAGTAGAAAACAGACAGTATTCACCATTCAATATTCATACGGTATATTGCACAACAAAGCAATGGTGAGGCGTGCACAAGTGGGACGGTTAAAATATATCTCCCACCGACATCATTTGATTAGGTCATTTGATACTGTAATGACACCCATGGTCATGTGATACCACTTTATGACTCTGCATGTTTCATTTAACAACAATGGTGTCATTTAACAACAATGGTGTCATTTAACAACAATGATATCATTTAGATACAAGTTTCATTTAACAACAATGGTGTCATTCAACAACAATGGTGTCATTTAAGAACACTGGTGTCATTCAACAACAATGGTGTCATTTTATAACAATGATGTCATTCAACAACAATGGTGTCATTCAACAATGGTGTCATTTAAGAACACCGGTATCATTCAACAACAATTGTGTCATTCAACAACACCGGTGTCATTCAACAAAAATGGTGTCATTCAACAATGGTGTCATTTAAGAACACCGGTGTCATTCAACAACAATGGTGTCATTTAAGAACACCGGTGTCATTCAACAACAATGGTGTCATTTAAGAACACCGGTGTCATTCAACAACAATGGTGTCATTTAAGAACACCGGTGTCATTCAACAATGGTGTCATTTAAGAACACCTGTGTCATTCAACAATGGTGTCATTTAAGAACACCTGTGTCATTCAACAATGGTGTCATTTAAGAACACCTGTGTCATTCAACAATGGTGTCATTTAAGAACACCGGTGTCATTCAACAACAATGGTGTCATTTAAGAACACCGGTGTCATTCAACAATGGTGTCATTTAAGAACACCGGTGTCATTCAACAATGGTGTCATTTAAGAACACCGGTGTCATTCAACAATGGTGTCATTTAAGAACACCGGTGTCATTCAACAACAATGGTGTCATTCAACAATGGTGTCATTTAAGAACACCGGTGTCATTCAACAACAATGGTGTCATTTAAGAACACCGGTGTCATTCAACAATGGTGTCATTTAAGAACACCGGTGTCATTCAACAACACCGGTGTCATTCAACAACACCGGTGTCATTCAGATACAAGTTTTTTGTAACAACAGGAACCTATTCCACAGAAAGGGAATAGACCTCCACCCCTCCTGACCCCGAACACCCAACCTCCACCCCCTAACGACTGGACTCCCTGGATAAAAGATTGTCAGAAAGTGGGGATTTGGGGACGGGGGAAGGGAGGAAGAGAAAGGGGTGAGTTGAAGTCCTCTGTTGAAAGGTAAAGAGAGAGAGAGAGAGAGAGAGAGGTAGAGAGATAGAAAGGTAAAGAGAGAGAGAGAGACAGAGAGAGAGAGAGAGGTAGAGAGATAGAAAGGTAAAAAGAGAGAGAGAGAGAGGTAGAGAGATAGAAAGGTAAAAAGAGAGCGAGAGAGAGAGAGAGACAGAGAGCGAGAGAGAGGTAGAGAGATAGAAAGGTAAAGAGAGAGAGAGAGGTAGAGAGAGAGAGAGAAAGAGAGAGAGAGAGAGAGAGAAAGAGAGATAGAAAGGTAAAGAGAGAGAGAAAGAGAGACAGAGAGAGAGAGAGAGAGAGAGAGAGAGAGAGAGAGAGAAAGGTAAAGAGAGAGAGAACGAGAGAGAGAGAGAGAGAGAGAGAGAGATAGAAAGGTAAAGAGAGAGAGAGAGAGAGAGAGACAGAGAGAGAGAGACAGAGAGAGAGAGAGAGAGAGAGAGGTAGAGAGATAGAAAGGTAAAAAGAGAGAGAGAGAAAGAGAGAGAGAGAGAGAGAGGTAGAGAGATAGAAAGGTAAAAAGAGAGAGAGAGAGAGAGACAGAGAGCGAGAGAGAGAGGTAGAGAGATAGAAAGGTAAAGAGAAGGAGAGAGGGGTAGAGAGAGAGACAGAGAGAGAGAGAGAAAGGTAAAGAGAGAGAGAGAAAGAGAGATAGAGAGAGAGAGAGAGAGAGAGAGATAGAAAGGTAGAGAGAGAGAAAGAGAGATAGAAAGGTAAAGAGAGAGAGAGACAGAGAGAGAGAGACAGAGAGAGACAGAGAGAGAGAGACAGAGAGAGAGACAGAGAGAGAGAGAGAGAGAGAGACAGAGGCAGAGAGAGAGAGATAGAGAGACAGAGAGAGAGACAGAGAGAGAGAGAGAGAGAGAGAGAGTGTGTGAGAGTGGCTGGGAGAGTCCGATGGTGTGTCAGTACAGTTATACCAACACACATCGGCATCAGAAAACACAGGTGTGTGTGTGTCATGTTCAGGATCATGTGTGTATTTGTGTGTGTGTGTGTATGTGTGTGTAGAGTGACCTGATTGGTCTCCATCCAGCGGCAGGCCTCCTGTATGTGATTAAACTCCACGAAGGCGAATCCACGGCTCTGACCTGGTCACCACGCCAACCAGCCAGCGCCATGGCAACCGAACAACAACAACAACAACATAACATCAACGCAGTGAGGGGTTAGTGCTTCATAAAGAGACAGAGAGACAAAGAGAACAGAGTGCTCTATCCCAAATGGAGTTTATAGCTGCTACACTGGGGTATAATTGGTAGGTTTATAGCTACACTGGGGTATAAATGGTAGGTTTATAGCTGCTACACTGGGGTATAATTGGTAGGTTTATAGCCACACTGGGGTATAAATGGTAGGTTTATAGCTGCTACACTGGGGTATAATTGGTAGGTTTATAGCCACACTGGGGTATAAATGGTAGGTTTATAGCTGCCACACTGGGGAATAAATGGTAGGTTTATAGCTGCTACACTGGGGTATAATTGGTAGGTTTATAGCCACACTGGGGAATAAATGGTAGGTTTGTAGCTGCTACACTGGGGTATAAATGGTAGGTTTATAGCTGCTACACTGGGGTATAAATGGTAGGTTTATAGCTGCTACACTGGGGTATAATTGGTAGGTTTATAGCCACACTGGGGAATAAATGGTAGGTTTGTAGATGATACACTGGGGTATAAATGGTAGGTTTGTAGCTGCTACACTGGGGAATAAATGGTAGGTTTGTAGCTGCTACACTGGGGAATAAATGGTAGTTTTATCACTACTACACTGGGGTATAAATGGTAGGTTTATGGCTGCACTGGGGTATAAATGATACACTGGGGTATAAATGGTAGAATTAGAGATGATACACTGGGGTATAAATGGTAGGTTTATAGCTGCCACACTGGGGTATAAATGATACACTGGGGTATAAATGGTAGGTTTATAGCTGCCACACTGGGGTATAAATGGTAGGATTAGAGATGATACACTGGGGTATAAATGCTAGGTTTATAGCTGCACTGGGGTATAAATGATACACTGGGGTATACATGGTAGGTTTATAGCTGCTATACTGGGGTATAAATGGTAGTTTTATCACTACTACACTGGGGTATAAATGGTAGGTTTGTAGCTGCAACACTGGGGTATAAATGGTAGGTTTGTAGCTGCAACACTGGGGTATAAATGGTAGGTTTATAGCTACAATGGGGAATACATGGTAGGTTTTTAGCTGCTACACTGGAGTATAAATGGTAGGTTTATACCTGCTAAACTGGGGTATAAATGGTAGGTTTTTAGCTACACTGGAGTATAAATGGTAGGTTTGTAGCTGCTACACTGGGGTATAAATGGTAGGTTTGTAGCTGCTACACTGGGGTATAAATAGTAGGTTTATAGCTGCTACACTGGGGTATAAATGGTAGGATTGTAGCTGCTACACAGGTATACATGGTAGGTTTATAGCTACACTGGGGTATAAATGGTAGGTTTATAGCTGCTACACTGGGGTATAAATGGTAGATTTATAGCTGCTACACTGGGGTACAAATGGTAGGTTTGTAGCTGCTATACTGGGGTATAAATGGTAGGTTTACAGCTGCTACACTGGGGTATAAATGGTAGGTTTACAGCTGCTACACTGCGGTATAAATGGTAGATTTATAGCTGCTACACTGGGGTACAAATGGTGGGTTTGTAGCTGCTACACTGGGATATAAATGGTAGGTTTACAGCTACAATGGGGAATACATGGTAGGTTTATAGCTGAAACACTGGGATATAAATGGTAGGATTATAGCTGCTAGCCCCAATGTCCTGCTAGCCCCAATTTCCTGCTAGCCCCAATGTCCTGCTAGCCCCAATGTCCTGCTAGCCCCAATGTCCTGCTAGCTCCAATGTCCTGCTCGCCCCAA
>NC_088229.1:2610928-2618428 GCF_036934945.1 Oncorhynchus masou masou | reverse complement strand
GAGGGAGAGAGGTAGAGAGGTAGAGAGAGATGAGGGAGAGAGAGGGAGAGAGGTAGAGAGGTAGAGGGAGAGATGAGGGAGAGAGAGGGAGGTAGAGAGGTAGAGAGAGATGAGGGAGAGAGGTAGAGAGAGATGAGGGAGAGATGAGGTAGAGAGGTAGGGAGAGATGAGGGAGAGAGGTAGAGAGAGATGAGGGAGAGATGAGGTAGAGAGGTAGAGGGAGAGATGAGGGGGAGAGGTAGAGAGAGATGAGGGAGAGAGGTAGAGGGAGAGATGAGGGGGAGAGGTAGAGAGAGATGAGGTAGAGGGAGAGAGAGGGGGAGAGAGGTAGAGAGGTAGAGAGAGAGAGAGGGAGAGAGGTGTAGGGAGAGAGGTGTAGGGAGAGAGGTAGAGGTAGAGGGAGAGAGGTAGAGAGGTAGAGGTAGAGAGAGAGAGGGAGAGAGGTGTAGGGAGAGAGGTGTAGGGAGAGAGGTGTAGGGAGAGAGGTGTAGGGAGAGAGGTGTAGGGAGAGAGGTGTAGGGAGAGAGGTGTAGGGAGAGAGGTGTAGGGAGAGAGGTGTAGGGAGAGAGGTAGAGGGAGAGAGGTGTAGAGAGAGAGGTGTAGGGAGAGAGGTAGAGGGAGATGAGGGAGAGAAGAGAGAGAGGTGTAGTCTAGTCTTGAAGTCTCTGTCTCAGTATCAGTCTCACCTGAAGACTTGTTCCTCATCAGGCGAATCAGAACCTCTGTCGGATCAATCCCCTGGTCCTGGAGCTGGGTACGTATCTACACACACACACACACACACACACACACACACACACACACACACACACACACACACGCCTGAGTAATGGAGCAAACAAGGTAGCTGCACCCTACTTCAAAACATATGTTGTTTTTTTACCAGAAAATGATCCATTGGATAAAATGTCTCTTTTTCAGTGATTCGTAATGTGTTCAGCTCGTCTGTTTTAAAATGTTTGGACCTCAGCCACCCAAGTCGTAGACCGTTCTCTCTGCTACCTCACAGCAAGAGGTACCGAAGGCTCCATAACAGCTTGTCCCCCCAAGACATTCGACTGCTGAACAATCAGACGACCACCGGACTATTTACACTGACCCCCCCCCCCCCCCATTTGTTGTACACTGCTGAAACTCTCTGTTTATTACCTATGCAGAGTCACTTCACCCCCATCTACATGTACAGATTACCTCTAAACTGTACCCCAGCACACTGACTCTGTACCAGTACCCCCTGTATATAGCCTCCACATTGACTCTGTACCGGTACCCCCTGTATATAGCCTCCACATTGACTCTGTACCGGTACCCCCTGTATATAGCCTCCACACTGACGCTGTACCGGTACCCCCTGTATATAGCCTCCACACTGACTCTGTACAGGTACACCCTGTATATAGCCTCCACATTGACTCTGTACCGGTACCCCCTGTATATAGCCTCCACATTGACTCTGTACCGGTACCCCCTGTAAATAGCCTCCACACTGACGCTGTACCGGTACCCCCTGTATATAGACTCCACATTGACTCTGTACTGGTACCCCCTGTATATAGCCTCCACATTGACTCTGTAGCGGTACCCCCTGTATATAGCCTCCACATTGACTCTGTACCGTAATACCCAGTATATAGCCTCCACATTGACTCTGTACCGTAACACCCTGTATATAGCCTCCACATTGACTCTGTACCGGTACCCCCTGTATATAGCCTCCACATTGACTCTGTACCGGTACCCCCTGTATATAGCCTCCACATTGACTCTGTACCGGTACCCTCTGTATATAGCCTCGACATTGACTCTGTACCGTAATACCCTGTATATAGCCTCCACATTGACTCTGTACTGGTACCCCCTGTATATAGCCTCCACATTGACTCTGTAACGTAACACAAGGTATATAGCCTCCACTTTGACTCTGTACCGGTACCCCCTGTATATAGCCTCCACATTGACTCTGTACCGGTACCCTCTGTATATAGCCTCCACATTGACTCTGTACCGTAATACCCTGTATATAGCCTCCACATTGACTCTGTACTGGTACCCCCTGTATATAGCCTCCACATTGACTCTGTACCGTAATACCCTGTATATAGTCTCCACATTGACTCCTTACTGGTACCCCCTGTATATAGCCTCCACACTGACTCTGTACCGTAACACCCTGTATATAGCCTCCACATTGACTCTGTACCGGTACCCTCTGTATATAGCCTCCACATTGACTCTGTACCGGTACCCCCTGTATATAGCCTCCACACTGACTCTGTACTGTAATACCCTGTATATAGCCTCCACATTGACTCTGTACCGGTACCCCCTGTATATAGCCTCCACATTGACTCTGTACCGGTACCCCCTGTATATAGCATCCACATTGACTCTGTACCGGTACCCCCTGTATATAGCCTCCACATTGACTCTGTACCGGTACCCTCTGTATATAGCCTCGACATTGACTCTGTACCGTAATACCCTGTATATAGCCTCCACATTGACTCTGTACTGGTACCCCCTGTATATAGCCTCCACATTGACTCTGTAACGTAACACAAGGTATATAGCCTCCACTTTGACTCTGTACCGGTACCCCCTGTATATAGCCTCCACATTGACTCTGTACCGGTACCCTCTGTATATAGCCTCCACATTGACTCTGTACCGTAATACCCTGTATATAGCCTCCACATTGACTCTGTACTGGTACCCCCTGTATATAGCCTCCACATTGACTCTGTACCGTAATACCCTGTATATAGTCTCCACATTGACTCCTTACTGGTACCCCCTGTATATAGCCTCCACACTGACTCTGTACCGTAACACCCTGTATATAGCCTCCACATTGACTCTGTACCGGTACCCTCTGTATATAGCCTCCACATTGACTCTGTACCGGTACCCCCTGTATATAGCCTCCACACTGACTCTGTACTGTAATACCCTGTATATAGCCTCCACATTGACTCTGTACCGGTACCCCCTGTATATAGCCTCCACATTGACTCTGTACCGGTACCCCCTGTATATAGCATCCACATTGACTCTGTACCAGTACCCCCTGTATATAGCCTCCACATTGACTCTGTACCAGTACCCCCTGTATATAGCCTCCACATTGACTCTGTACCAGTACCCCTTGTATATAGCCTCCACATTGACTCTGTACCAGTACCCCCTGTATATAGCATCCACATTGACTCTGTACCAGTACCCCCTGTATATAGCCTCCTCATTGACTCTGTACCGGTACCCCTTGTATATAGCCTCCACATTGACTCTGTACCGGTACCCCCTGTATATAGCCTCCACATTGACTCTGTACTGTAATACCCTGAATATAGCCTCCACATTGACTCTGTACCGTAATACCCTGTATGTAGCCTCCACATTGACTCTGTACCGTAACACCCTCTGTATATAGCCTCCACATTGACTCTGTACCGTAACACCCTGTATATAGCCTCCACGTTGACTCTGTACCGTAATACCCTGTATTTAGCCTCCACATTGACTCTGTACCGTAATACCCTGTATATAGCCTCCACATTGACTCTGTACCAGTACCCCCTGTATATAGCCTCCACATTGACTCTGTACCGTAATACACTGTATATAGCCTCCACATTGACTCCTTACTGGTACCCCCTGTATATAGCCTCCACACTGACTCTGTACCGTAACACCCTGTATATAGCCTCCACATTGACTCTGTACCGGTACCCTCTGTATATAGCATCCACATTGACTCTGTACCGGTACCCCCTGTATATAGCCTCCACACTGACTCTGTACTGTAATACCCTGTATATAGCCTCCACATTGACTCTGTACCGGTACCCCCTGCATATAGCCTCCACATTGACTCTGTACCGGTACCCCCTGTATATAGCCTCCACATTGACTATGTACCGTAATACCCTGTATATAGCCTCCACATTGACTCCTTACTGGTACACCCTGTATACAGCCTCCACATTGACTCTGTACCAGTACCCCCTGTATATAGCATCCACATTGACTCTGTACCAGTACCCCCTGTATATAGCCTCCTCATTGACTCTGTACCGGTACCCCTTGTATATAGCCTCCACATTGACTCTGTACCGGTACCCCCTGTATATAGCCTCCACATTGACTCTGTACTGTAATACCCTGTATATAGCCTCCACATTGACTCTGTACCGTAATACCCTGTATATAGCCTCCACATTGACTCTGTACCGTAACACCCTCTGTATATAGCCTCCACATTGACTCTGTACCGTAACACTCTGTATATAGCCTCCACATTGACTCTGTACCGTAATACCCTGTATATAGCCTCCACATTGACTCTGTACCGTAATACCCTGTATATAGCCTCCACATTGACTCTATACTGGTACCCCCTGTATATAGCCTCCACATTGACTCTGTACCGTAATACACTGTATATAGCCTCCACATTGACTCCTTACTGGTACCCCCTGTATATAGCCTCCACACTGACTCTGTACCGTAACACCCTGTATATAGCCTCCACATTGACTCTGTACCGGTACCCTCTGTATATAGCCTCCACATTGACTCTGTACCGGTACCCCCTGTATATAGCCTCCACATTGACTCTGTACCGGTACCCCCTGTATATAGCCTCCACATTGACTCTGTACCATAATACCCTGTATATAGCCTCCATATTGACTCCTTACTGGTACCCCCTGTATACAGCCTCCACATTGACTCTGTACCGGTACCCCTTGTATATAGCCTCCACATTGACTCCTTAAAGGTACCCCCTGTATATAGCCTCCACATTGACTCTGTACTGTAATACCCTGTATATAGCCTTCACACTGACTCTGTACTGGTACCCCCAGTATATAGCCTCCACATTGACTCTGTATCGGTACACCCTGTATATAGCCTCCACATTGACTCTGTACCGGTACCCCCTGTATATAGCCTCCACATTGACTCTGTACCGGCACCCTCCTGTATATAGCCTCCACATTGACTCTGTACCGGTACTCCCTGTATATAGCCTCCACATTGACTCTGTACTGGTACCCCCTGTATATAGCCTCCACGTTGACTCTGTACTGGTACCCCCTGTATATAGCCTCCACACTGACTCTGTACTGGTACCCCTTGTATATAGCCTCCACATTGACTCTGTACCAGTACCCCCTGTATATAGCATCCACATTGACTCTGTACCAGTACCCCCTGTATATAGCCTCCTCATTGACTCTGTACCGGTACCCCTTGTATATAGCCTCCACATTGACTCTGTACCGGTACCCCCTGTATATAGCCTCCACATTGACTCTGTACCGTAACACCCTCTGTATATAGCCTCCACATTGACTCTGTACCGTAACACCCTGTATATAGCCTCCACATTGACTCTGTACCGTAATACCCTGTATATAGCCTCCACATTGACTCTGTACCGTAATACCCTGTATATAGCCTCCACATTGACTCTATACTGGTACCCCCTGTATATAGCCTCCACATTGACTCTGTACCGTAATACACTGTATATAGCCTCCACATTGACTCCTTACTGGTACCCCCTGTATATAGCCTCCACACTGACTCTGTACCGTAACACCCTGTATATAGCCTCCACATTGACTCTGTACCGGTACCCTCTGTATATAGCCTCCACACTGACTCTGTACAGGTACACCCTGTATATAGCCTCCACATTGACTCTGTACCGGTACCCCCTGTAAATAGCCTCCACACTGACGCTGTACCGGTACCCCCTGTATATAGACTCCACATTGACTCTGTACTGGTACCCCCTGTATATAGCCTCCACATTGACTCTGTAGCGGTACCCCCTGTATATAGCCTCCACATTGACTCTGTACCGTAATACCCAGTATATAGCCTCCACATTGACTCTGTACCGTAACACCCTGTATATAGCCTCCACATTGACTCTGTACCGGTACCCCCTGTATATAGCCTCCACATTGACTCTGTACCGGTACCCCCTGTATATAGCCTCCACATTGACTCTGTACCGGTACCCTCTGTATATAGCCTCGACATTGACTCTGTACCGTAATACCCTGTATATAGCCTCCACATTGACTCTGTACTGGTACCCCCTGTATATAGCCTCCACATTGACTCTGTAACGTAACACAAGGTATATAGCCTCCACATTGACTCTGTACCGGTACCCCCTGTATATAGCCTCCACATTGACTCTGTACCGGTACCCTCTGTATATAGCCTCCACATTGACTCTGTACCGTAATACCCTGTATATAGCCTCCACATTGACTCTGTACTGGTACCCCCTGTATATAGCCTCCACATTGACTCTGTACCGTAATACCCTGTATATAGCCTCCACATTGACTCTGTACTGGTACCCCCTGTATATAGCCTCCACATTGACTCTGTACCGTAATACCCTGTATATAGCCTCCACATTGACTCTGTACCGGTACCCTCTGTATATAGCCTCCACATTGACTCTGTACCGGTACCCCCTGTATATAGCCTCCACACTGACTCTGTACTGTAATACCCTGTATATAGCCTCCACATTGACTCTGTACCGGTACCCCCTGTATATAGCCTCCACATTGACTCTGTACCGGTACCCCCTGTATATAGCATCCACATTGACTCTGTACCGGTACCCCCTGTATATAGCCTCCACATTGACTCTGTACCGGTACCCTCTGTATATAGCCTCGACATTGACTCTGTACCGTAATACCCTGTATATAGCCTCCACATTGACTCTGTACTGGTACCCCCTGTATATAGCCTCCACATTGACTCTGTAACGTAACACAAGGTATATAGCCTCCACTTTGACTCTGTACCGGTACCCCCTGTATATAGCCTCCACATTGACTCTGTACCGGTACCCTCTGTATATAGCCTCCACATTGACTCTGTACCGTAATACCCTGTATATAGCCTCCACATTGACTCTGTACTGGTACCCCCTGTATATAGCCTCCACATTGACTCTGTACCGTAATACCCTGTATATAGTCTCCACATTGACTCCTTACTGGTACCCCCTGTATATAGCCTCCACACTGACTCTGTACCGTAACACCCTGTATATAGCCTCCACATTGACTCTGTACCGGTACCCTCTGTATATAGCCTCCACATTGACTCTGTACCGGTACCCCCTGTATATAGCCTCCACACTGACTCTGTACTGTAATACCCTGTATATAGCCTCCACATTGACTCTGTACCGGTACCCCCTGTATATAGCCTCCACATTGACTCTGTACCGGTACCCCCTGTATATAGCATCCACATTGACTCTGTACCAGTACCCCCTGTATATAGCCTCCACATTGACTCTGTACCAGTACCCCCTGTATATAGCCTCCACATTGACTCTGTACCAGTACCCCTTGTATATAGCCTCCACATTGACTCTGTACCAGTACCCCTGTATATAGCATCCACATTGACTCTGTACCAGTACCCCCTGTATATAGCCTCCTCATT
>NC_088229.1:2568181-2610428 GCF_036934945.1 Oncorhynchus masou masou | reverse complement strand
TGTAATGATGTCTGAGTGTTGGAGTGTTCCCCTGGCTATCTGTAAATGATGTCTGAGTGCTGGAGTGTTCCCCTGGCTATCTGTAAATGATGTCTGAGTGCTGGAGTGTTCCCCTGGCTATCTGTAATGATGTCTGAGTGTTGGAGTGTTCCCCTGGCTATCTGTAATGATGTCTGAGTGCTGGAGTGTTCCCCTGGCTATCTGTAAATGATGTCTGAGTGCTGGAGTGTTCCCCTGGCTGCTGTAATGATGTCTGATTGTTGGAGTGTTCCCTGGCTATCTGTAATGATGTCTATCTGTATCTGTAATGATGTCTGATTGTTGGAGTGTTCCCCTGGCTATCTGTAATGATGTCTGAGTGTTGGAGTGTTCCCCTGGCTATCTGTAATGATGTCTGAGTGTTGGAGTGTTCCCCTGGCTATCTGTAATAATGTCTGAGTGCTGGAGTGTTCCCCTGGCTATCTGTAATGATGTCTGAGTGTTGGAGTGTTCCCCTGGCTATCTGTAATAATGTCTGAGTGTTGGAGTGTTCCCCTGGCTATCTGTAAATGATGTCTGAGTGTTGGAGTGTTCCCCTTGCGATCTGTAATGATGTCTGAGTGTTCCTCTGGCTATCTGTAATGATGTCTGAGTGTTGGAGTGTTCCCCTGGCTATCTGTAAATGATGTCTGAGTGTTGGAGTGTTCCCCTGGCTATCTGTAAATGATGTCTGAGTGTTCCCCTGGCTATCTGTAATGATGTCTGAGTGTTGGAGTGTTCCCCTGGCTATCTGTAAATGATGTCTGAGTGTTGGAGTGTTCCCCTGTCTATCTGTAAATGATATCTGAGTGTTCCCCTGGCTATCTAACAATAACAACATTGTGCTGTCTATAAATGATTAAAACACTAAAATGGTGCCGTCTGGGAATTAGAATATATTTATATTTATATTTATATTTATTTATATTTATACTTTTGATACTTAAGTATATTTAAAACCAAATACTTTTAGATTTTTACTCAAGTAGTATTTTACTGGGTGACTTTCACTTTTACTTGAGTCATTTTTATTAAGGTGTCTTTACTTTTACTCAAATATAACAATCGGTAACTTTTCCCACCACTGCTATTTAACAGTCTGGTGGCCAGGAGGTAGAGGTTGTTTTTCACCCTAGAAGTTCAAACAAAGGATCCAGGTCAGGAAGTGGAATTTCCGCTCGATTTCTGCTCGACTGACCGCCGATCATGTCCAAAAGTTATTTCCTGGCTGTAGGTAATAATTCAGGGAATAATGTAAGAAAAACAAATAAACAATAATAAAAAATTAATAAATACTATAAAGTTGACTAGGAGCTAGAAAACAGGGCTGTCGGCGTCATCTTGTCCAATCATAACCTTCTCCCCCTGTGATGCCGGGGGCATCAATAAGTCAGGACGTTGTCGGGTATCCCGTCTATAGAAAAGGTACAGTAGAAGTGAAGACAGAAGATTACTCACCTTCTGTCATAGTCCATACTGGTCCTCTGACTGTCTGTTCCTCTCGTCTCCTCTCTCGTCTCCTCTCTCTCCTCCTCCTCCCCCTCTCTAGTCCTCTCTCTCTTCCTCGTCTGTTACAGTCACAGCATTTCTACACCCTGAAAGCACAACAATCACAATTGTACATTTGACTACCGGTGTTGGTAGGTCATCATTCTGCACAACGTAACGCTACAGGCAGTGAATGCCGGCCTGCTACACTCGGAGAGAGACACCGTCAGTCTGTCCGTCCGCCATGGGAACTAAATTACTAAGAGCTTTGTTGAATAAAGCATGGATCTAAATATAGACCTCTTAGACAGCAAGTGATAGTCATCAGACACTGACACTGACACACACACACACACACACACACACACACACACACACACACACACACACACACACACACACACACACACACACACACACACACACACACACAAAAGGTACAGTACACACACACACACAAACAGAGGTGCAGGAGACACACACACACAGAGGTAGAGTACACACACACACACAGGTACAGTACACACACACACACACACACACACACACACACACACACACACACACACACACACACAGAGGTACAGTAGACACACACACAGGTACAGTACACACACACACACACACAGAGGTACAGTAGACACACACACACACAGGTACAGTAGACACACACACACACACACAGAGGTACAATAGACACACACACACAGAGGTACTGTAGACACACACGCAGGTAAACGGGCTAAGAAGTACACTAGACAGACACAGAGAGACAGACGATAGCTAGGTTGGCTATCTACCTGCCGCTGGCTGCCAGAACATTGTTCGGCAGACGGTTGGTTCACAGCGGTGTCCTGTTGAAACAGACCACTGCTGTGTATAACATGCTTCTACTTAGGACTGTAGACGGGCTGACGGACACATCTAGTCTACTGTAGCTACAGTATTAGACAGGCACATCTAGTCTACTGGAGCTACAGTATTAGACAGGCTGACGGACACATCTAGTCTACTGGAGCTACAGTATTAGACAGGCTGACGGACACATCTAGTCTACTGGAGCTACAGTATTAGACAGACACATCTAGTCTACTGTAGCTACAGTATTAGACAGACACATCTAGTCTACTGTAGCTACAGTATTAGACAGGCACATCTAGTCTACTGTAGCTACAGTATTAGACAGGCACATCTAGTCTACTGGAGCTACAGTATTAGACAGGCACATCTAGTCTACTGTAGACTGACCTGCTTACTGTCCACTGCACACACCTCGAAGAATGTCTCTCTATGTCATCTGACTTGTGTGCACTATGTCATCTGACTTGTGTGCACTATGTCATCTGACTTGTGTGCACTATGTCATCTGACTTGTGTGAACTATGTCATCTGACTTGTGTGCACTATGTCATCTGACTTGTGTGCACTATGTCATCTGACTTGTGTGCACTATGTCATCTGACTTGTGTGCACTATGTCATCTGACTTGTGTGCACTATGTCATCTGACTTGTGTGCACTATGTCATTTGCAACAAGTCAGTTCGTTGGAAACAACTCTGGTGGGGAAATGCATATATTGTCTTTATACACAAATCAATAAATATCATATTTTCTCACAGTTCTGTTAAGATGGGTAAGGCTGAAAAACATCTATCTCAAGGCCATCAGACTGTTAAACAGCCATCAGACTGTTAAACAGCCATCGCTAGCAGAGAGGCGGCTGCCAACATACAGACTTGAAATCATTGGCCACTGTAATACATGGGATCACTAGACACTTTATTAAATAATGTGTACATATCTTGCATTGCTCATCTCATATGTATATACTGTTATGAACTTGAGTGAAGACCCAAAAGCGGTTTTAACAGAAAACAGAGTTCTTTAATGAAAAAACAGGAATGGCATAAATCCTCTTCCAACGTTGTCAGCGGAACAAAAAGAACGTTAGTATAGTGCAGGATGCACCTGCCAGGCAGACTCCGACAGGACAGGACAAGGTGGAAGCAAACGAGACGACAGCTTGCTTCTGGCATCAAAAACACAAACAAGAATCAGACACTGAAAGTAGCAGGAACAGAGAGAGAAATAGAGACCTAATCAGAGGGGGAAGAGAGAACAGGTGGGGAAGAGTGAATGAGCTAGTTAGGGGAAATGTAGAACAGCTGAAGAATGAGAGACAGAGAAGGTAACCTAAAAAGACCAGCAGAGAGAGACAGAGTGAAGAGAAAGGACAGGAACAGACATAACAAGACATGACAGTACCCCCCACTCACCGAGCGCCTCCTGGCGCACTCGAGGAGGAAACCTGGCGGCAACGGAGGAAATCATCGATCAGCGAACGGTCCAGCACGTCCCGAGAGGGAACCCAACTCCTCTCCTCAGGACCGTACCCCTCCCAATCCACTAGGTACTGATGACCACGGCCCCGAGGGCGCATGTCCAAAATCTTACGAACCCTGTAGATGGGTGCGCCCACGACAAGGATGGGGGGAGGGACGAGCGGGGGCGCGAAGAACGGGCTTAACACAGGAGACATGGAAGACCGGGTGAACGCGACGAAGATAGCGCGGAGAAGAAGTCGCACTGCGACAGGATTAATGACCTGAGAAATACGGAACGGACCAATGAACCGCGGAGCCAACTTGCGAGAAGCTGTCTTAAGGGGAAGGTTCTGAGTGGAGAGCCATACTCTCTGACCACAACAATATCTAGGACTCTTGGTCCTACGCTTATTAGCGGCCCTCACAGTCTGCGCCCTATTACGGCAAAGTGCCGACCTGACCCCCTTCCAGGTGCGCTCGCAACGCTGGACAAAAGCCTGAGCGGAGGGGACGCAGGACTCGGCGAGCTGAGATGAGAACAGCGGAGGCTGGTACCCGAGGCTACTCTGAAAAGGGGATAGACCGGTAGCAGACGAGGGAAGCGAGTTGTGGGCGTACTCTGCCCAGGGGAGCTGTTCTGACCAAGACGCAGGGTTACGAAAAGAAAGACTGCGTAAAATGCGACAAACAGTCTGATTGGCCCGTTCGGCTTGACCGTTAGACTGGGGATGAAAGCCGGACGAGAGACTGACGGAAGCCCCAATCGAACGGCAAAACTCCCTCCAAAATTGAGACGTGAACTGCGGGCCTCTGTCGGAAACGACGTCAGACGGAAGGCCATGAATTCGGAAAACATTCTCGATAATGATCTGAGCCGTCTCCTTAGCAGAAGGGAGCTTATCGAGAGGAATGAAATGAGCCGCCTTAGAGAATCTATCGACAACCGTAAGAATAACTGTCTTCCCCGCTGATGAAGGCAGTCCGGTGATAACATCTAAAGCGATGTGAGACCACGGTCGAGAGGGAATGGGAAGCGGTCTGAGACGGCCGGCAGGAGGAGAGTTCCCAGATTTAGTCTGCGCGCAGACCGAACAAGCGGCGACAAATCGACGCGCGTCACGTTCCCGAGTGGGCCACCAGAAACGCTGGCGAATGGAAGCGAGCGTACCCCGAACGCCGGGGTGGCCGGCTAACTTGGCAGAGTGGGCCCACTGAAGAACGGCCGGACGAGTAGGAACGGGAACGAACAGAAGGTTCCTAGGACAAGCTCGCGGCGACGGAGTGTGAGCGAGTGCTTGCTTTACCTGCCTCTCAATTCCCCAGACAGTCAACCCGACAACACGCCCCTCAGGGAGAATCCCATCGGGGTCAGTGGAGACCTCAGAAGAACTGAAGAGACGAGATAAAGCATCAGGTTTGGTGTTTTTTGAGCCCGGACGATAAGAAATAACAAACTCGAAACGAGCGAAAAACAGAGCCCAACGAGCCTGACGCGCATTAAGTCGTTTGGCTGAACGTATGTACTCAAGGTTCCTATGGTCAGTCCAAACGACAAAAGGAACGGTCGCCCCCTCCAACCACTGTCGCCATTCGCCTAGGGCTAAGCGGATGGCGAGCAGTTCGCGATTACCAACATCATAGTTACGTTCTGACGGCGATAAGCGATGAGAGAAAACGCGCAAGGATGGACCTTGCCGTCAGAGAGAGAGCGCTGAGAAAGAATGGCTCCCACGCCCACCTCTGACGCGTCAACCTCAACAACAAACTGTCTAGAGATGTCAGGTGTAACAAGAATAGGTGCGGATGTAAAACGATTCTTAAGAAGATCAAAAGCTCCCTGGGCGGAAACGGACCACTTAAAGCACGTCTTAACAGAAGTAAGGGATTTCACCCCGTAGTGGACAAAAATGAATGGCAAGTTATTGGCATAGGCCAAACCATGCACACATTGGCCAATACCACCCAAAGCGGCGTTGATTCATGCAAAGTTTACTGCTATTGCCATATGGGTATTGCCAGTTGTAACACTTCAAAATCCAACAGGTGGCGATTGCACTCCACCATGGTTTTTCATATTGGTATTGGACTCCAAGTCAACATCCAAAAGCCAAATTTTGAAAAAACGAATTTTTTGAAAAAAACGTATCACCCCTTAAAAAAGTGCTTTCTGGACCGTTTTTCGAAATTCTTTCGCTTTTTTGACAATTACACATGTATAAGAACTGTATGAAAATACTTTTGTCCAATTTTATTAACATAATTTTTTTAATTTTTTTACTTGCGCATATTGCATATGTTTTGTCCATTTGCAATATGATTTCATAGGAAGTCAGAAGTCAAAAGTCAAAAATTCTTAAATTTCATAAAAAACTTCACACACCCCTAAAAAAGTGCTTTCTGGACCGTTTTTCGAAATTTTTTCGCATTTTGTGTCAGTTACACACGTATAAGAACTGTATCAACATACTTTAGTCATATTTTATTATCATAATTTTTTTTTTTTTACTTGCGCATATTGCATGTGTTTTCTCCATCTGCAATATGATTTCATAGGAAGTCAGAAGTCAAAAGTCAAAAATTATTAAATTTCATAAAAAACTTCACACACCCCTAAAAAAGTGCTTTCTGGACCGTTTTTCGAAAAATTTTCGAATTTTGTGTCAGTTACACAAGTATAAGAACTGTATAAGAACAATACTTTAGTCATATTTTATTATCATAATGTTTTTTTTTTTTTTTCTTGTGCATAAGGCATATGTTTTGTGGGGGCCAAATGTCATAAGAAATTTGACATGCTCAAAAATCCTTCAGAAATGCCAAATTGACTGGCCCGATGAACTCGGGATGGCTTGGCAGTGATTCTGGTACCTCTCCATCACTCGTTAGGGTTGATTTCAGAATGTCCATTTGGTCATGTTTTCTCACTTTTGCAAAGTCACTGTGCATTTGCCATATGGTTAACTGGGCAGTCACCATCACCAATTTGTCATGCCATAAAAATCATGCAGGAATGCCAAATTGACTGGCCCGATGACATAGGGATGTCTGGGCAGTGATACTGGTACCTCTCCATCGCTCGTTTGGGTTGATTTCAGAATGTCGCTTTTGGTGATGGTACCTCACCGCTTAAACATATTGCTAATGGACAAGAGTCACCTGCAAGTCACCGTCCATCAGTCAATTTGATATCATTCTGACACCAAACTGATACAAACTGACACCAAACCCACTTTTCCCAACTCATTTAGGAGCCAAGTATAACATACTTCAGAGCTGGCCCAAAATTCACAAGGTCTTCGGTACAAAACATTAAAAAACCATAAAACACATAGTTACTTTCTAGCTGCGGGGCCAGTTCGGACATTATGTGTAGTCCTATGTGAGGCGACCCTGAATCCCGAGTTTCGGCCCGATAGGTCATTTGGTGTCCGAGTAAAAGCCTAATTGGTGCTGAAAATCCACTTTTTTCAATGCCTTGCTACGGGGTCCTTGAATGAGCTATCGGACCGAGATGTTGGGTTCTGTCTCTATGGGCCGAGACGGTCACAATGCACCTAGTCTTGTGTCTCTGGGACATTTCTAAATGTCGCCATTTTCGTAATGGTCAAAATGAATTGAAGTCATTGCAAATGTTCGACGCTGTTTCTCGGTCCGAGAACATTCTAGAGCGCCGTAACTCACCACGCACTATCTACCTGAGGTCTAGAACAGGATTCTAAAGTTTCGGAACTCTAGGTCTGACGGTTCTTTTTTAGCTCGAACAAAGCTAACTATTGGAGGCACTGTCAGTCTCTACACACCCCAATACGTCCCTCCATCCAAGTTGTGTATCTGTGTGATTTATTTTTCCTTTGAATTTTTATGGGAAAAATGACTGATTTACAGTTCATGGGGGTTGTCTAATCACACATATGAAGTTTTGGACAGATCTGATTTTTTTAACCCTTCCAAACAGCCCCTGAGTCACCAATTATGGCACTTCCGGTTGGCACAGGAAGCTATAAATACACACATGTCTTGACTGACATAGAAACCTAGGGAATCCTGAGTTTTAAGTCTTTAAGTTGAGAATTGACTGATCTACACAGGGTTGAATAATGCAGAGGCCTTGGCACCTTTCGAGGTGATGTACATCCAAATACCTTTTGGGTCAATTTAACCACTTCCGGTTGCTCCAGGAAGCTTAGAATCGACACAGGTAGACCTCATAGTGGTCTGATGGAATGTCATAGAAGACAGGTTCATACAGCATTCATAACCCATAAAGACCCCAGGTTGTATTTAGGGGAGCAGGCAATGTATTCCTATGGGGAGAGAAGTCAATGCACACTGTTTTTTTGTAAACACCTTCTTTTAACTGTGAAAGGTTAATGCCACACAGTCAAGGTTAGGCTTGCACAGATCGGGAGGACCTTAGGAACAGTCCTGTGTTTGAATTGTCCTTCTAAACCTAACGGTTCCGCCGCTGTCACCCAAAATCAAATGACATTGTGGTGCAGGCTTCATTGTGGGCCTATTTTTCTCATGGTCGCTGCGCTCAGACCGAGTGAGCTACGGTCAAGCGGGGCACCTCGTTGGACTCGGCCCTGCCTTGGGATTATGTTTATGCCATTGCCTGCTCTCTGTGTCTTTAAACACCACGCTTTGTCACTCCATCCTTGCTGTGTGTGTGTGTGTGAGAGCTTTTCTTTGACATCTGTTGGGAAAAATGACTGATTTACAGTTCATGGGGGTTGTCTAATCACACATGTGAAGTTTTGGACAGATCTGATTTTTTTAACCCTTCCAAACAGCCCCTGAGACACCAATTATGGCACTTCCGGTTGGCACAGGAAGCTATAAATAAACTCATATCCTCATTGGGGTATGCCTTTACAGAATCCTGAGTTTTAAGTCTTTACGTTAAGAACTGAGTTATTTACGGAGGGTTTAGTGAGTGTGTGTTATTTCAGAAAATCATAGAAAATCACAGAAATGTCGCAGAGCTCCGCAGCACATTTTAAAAATACTCGTATGAACACCCTGCAACTGGATCTGTAACCGTTGAAAAAAAAAAACACCTATATCTGAACATCACGATCTGGTCAACGTACGATTTCTCGTAAATGACGATAGATAAATGGCCGATTTTTTTTATTGACACCGGAGGCTCCTTGACTTTGACGTGAAGTGAAAAAATCTTTTCTCTATTTTCATTTTGGACCTTTAATCCCAGAAATATGGCCATAACTCAAAAACCGTTGAGGCCTAGACGCCATCTTGTTCGGGGCCATCTTCCCATAATGCCAAACCTACGCTCACCAAGTTTCGGTTTCCGAGATATGGCACGTCGTGATTCGTGATGTTTTGTCCAATAGCAATATGATTGCTTATGCCCTCTTGTGGGATATTTCGGCATTGCGCAAAAATGGGCTAAAATTTGTTTATTTTATTAAACGAAAACCGAATGTCCGACAAAGTTCATTTGATGACTTCCCGGTAGCTCTGGCCCTACCGCTCGGCCCGACGCCGTCCCCGAATTTCTAAAATGTTTTCGGACGTCTAGTAAGGGACCGTACAGTTCCAATAGGGACTTTCTCACTAACTATACGGTGATTGTCGAAATGTTCCCTTAAGGTATGTAAGGGCTGTGAGAGGAGCTGCCACCTGACCGAAATTACGGATGAAACGACGATACAAATTAGCGAAGCCCAGAAAGCGCTGCAGCTCGACGCGTGACTTAGGAACGGGCCAATCAATGACAGCCTGGACCTTAGCGGGATCCATCTTAATGCCCTCAGCGGAAATAACGGAACCGAGAAAAGGGACAGAGGCGGCATGAAAAGTGCACTTCTCAGCCTTCACATAAAGACAGTTCTCCAAAAGGCGCTGGAGGACGCGTCGCACGTGCTGAACATGAATCGAGAGAGACGGTGAAAAAATCAGGATATCGTCCATGTAAACGAAAACAAAAATGTTCAGCATGTCTCTCAGGACGTCGTTAACTAGTGCCTGAAAGACAGCTGGAGCGTTAACGAGGCCGAAAGGAAGAACCCGGTATTCAAAGTGCCCTAACGGAGTGTTAAACGCCGTCTTCCACTCGTCCCCCTCCCTGATGCGCACGAGATGGTAGGCGTTACGAAGGTCCAATTTGGTGAAAAACCTGGCTCCCTGCAGGATCTCGAAGGCCGAAGACATAAGAGGAAGCGGATAACGATTCTTAACTGTTATGTCATTCAGCCCTCGATAATCCACGCATGGGCGCAGGGACCCGTCCTTCTTCTGAACAAAAAAAAACCCCGCTCCGGCGGGAGAGGAGGAGGAGACTATGGTACCGGCGTCGAGCGAAACCGACAAATAATCCTCGAGAGCCTTACGTTCGGGAGCCGACAGAGAGTATAATCTACCCCGGGGGGAGTAGTTCCCGGAAGGAGATCAATACTACAGTCATACGACCGGTGTGGAGGGAGAGAAGTGGCCTTGGAACGACTGAACACCGTGCGCAGATCGTGATACTCCTCCGGCACCCCTGTCAAATCGCCAGGCTCCTCCTGTGAAGAAGAGACAGAGGAAACAGGAGGGATAGCAGACATTAAACAGGTTACATGACAAGAAACATTCCAGGATAGGATAGTATTACTAGACCAATTAATAGAAGGGTTATGGCACACTAGCCAGGGATGACCCAAAACAACAGGTGTAAAAGGTGAACGAAAAATTAAAAAAGAAATGGTTTCGCTATGATTACCAGAGACAGTGAGGGTTAAAGGCAGCGTCTCACGCTGAATCTTGGGGAGAGAACTACCATCTAAAGCGAACAAGGCCGTGGGCTCCCCTAACTGTCTGAGAGGAATGTCATGTTCCCGAGGCCAGGTCTCGTCCATAAAACAGCCCTCCGCCCCAGAGTCTATCAAGGCACTGCAGGAAGCAGATGAACCGGGCCAGCGGAGATGGACCGGAAAGGTAGTGCGTGATCCAGAAGGAGAGGCCTGAGTAGTTGCGCTCACCAGTAGCCTTCCTCTTACTGATGAGCTCTGGCTTTTACTGGACATGAGGTGACAAAATGACCAGCGGAGCCGCAGTAGAGACAGAGGCGATTGGTGATTCTCCGTTCCCTCTCCTTGGCCGAGATGCGGATACCCCCAGCTGCATAGGCTCAGCATCCGAGCCGGCGGAGGAGGGTGGCAGTGATGCGGCAGGTGGCAGTGATGTGGAGAGGGGAGCAACGGAGAACGCGAGCTCCTTTCCACGAGCTCGGCGACGAAGATCAAACCGTCGCTCTATGCGAATAGCGAGAGCTATTAAGGAGTCCAGACTGGAAGGAACCTCCCGGGAGAGGATCTCATCCTTAACCTCGACGAGGAGACCCTCCAGAAAACGAGCGAGCAAAGCCGGCTCGTTCCAGTCACTAGAGGCAGCGAGAGTGCGAAACTCAATAGAATAATCCGTTATGGATCGATTCCCCTGACATAGGGAAGACAGGGCCCTGGAAGCCTCCTCGCCAAAAACAGAACGGTCAAAAACCCGTATCATCTCCTCCTTAAAGTCCTGATACTGGTTAATACACTCAGCCCTCGCCTCCCAGACTGCCGTGCCCCACTCACGCGCCCGTCCGGTAAGGAGAGAAATGACGTAGGCGATGCGGGCTGCGCTCCTGAAGTAAGTGTTGGGCTGGAGAGAGAACACCACATCACACTGAGTGAGGAATGAGCGGCACTCAGTGGGCTCCCCAGAGTAACACGGCGTGTTGTTGATCCTGGGCTCCGGAGACTCGGAAACCCTGGAAGTGGGCGGTGGATCGAGGTGGAGTTGGTGAACCTGTCTTGTGAGGTCGGAGACTTGGACGGCCAGGGTCTCAACGGCATGTTGAGCAGCAGACAATTCCTCCTCGTGTCTGCCTAGCATCGCTCCCTGGATCTCGACGGCGGAGTGAAAAGGGTCCGGAGCCGCTGGGTCCATTCTTGGTCTGATTCTTCTGTTATGAACTTGAGTGAAGACCCAAAAGCGGTTTTAACAGAAAACAGAGTTCTTTAATGAAAAAACAGGAATGGCATAAATCCTCTTCCAACGTTGTCAGCGGAACAAAAAGAACGTTAGTATAGTGCAGGATGCACCTGCCAGGCAGACTCCGACAGGACAGGACAAGGTGGAAGCAAACGAGACGACAGCTTGCTTCTGGCATCAAAAACACAAACAAGAATCAGACACTGAAAGTAGCAGGAACAGAGAGAGAAATAGAGACCTAATCAGAGGGGGAAGAGAGAACAGGTGGGGAAGAGTGAATGAGCTAGTTAGGGGAAATGTAGAACAGCTGAAGAATGAGAGACAGAGAAGGTAACCTAAAAAGACCAGCAGAGAGAGACAGAGTGAAGAGAAAGGACAGGAACAGACATAACAAGACATGACATATACTGTATTTTATGCCATCTATTGCATCTTGCCTATGCCGCTCTGTCATTGCTCATCCTTATATTGACATGTATACATTCTAGAAGAACAAGCATTTCGCTACACTCGGAATAACATCTGCTAACCATGTGTATGTGACCAATAAAATAAAAATTGATTTGATTTAAGGAAATTGCTGTTACAAGAAAATGTTCAGAGTATGAAACATCTGGCAGGTGATTCAATCCCTGGTCCTATCACACTTAGAGTACCGTCCCTGGTCCTATCACACTTAGAGTACTGTCCAGTTATATGGTCAATCCCTGGTCCTATCACACTTAGAGTACTGTCCAGTTATATGGTCAATCCCTGGTCCTATCACACTTAGACTACTGTCCCTGGTCCTATCACACTTAGAGTACTGTCTGGTTATATGGTCAATCCCTGGTCCTATCACACTTAGAGTACCGTCCCTGGTCCTATCACACTTAGAGTACTGTCCAGTTATTTGGTCAATCCCTGGTCCTATCACACTTAGAGTACTGTCCAGTTATATGGTCAATCCCTGGTCCTATCACACTTAGACTACTGTCCCTGGTCCTATCACACTTAGAGTACTGTCCAGTTATTTGGTCAATCCCTGGTCCTATCACACTTAGAGTACCGTGCCTGGTCCTATCACACTTAGAGTACTGTCCAGTTATTTGGTCAATCCCTGGTCCTATCACACTTAGAGTACTGTCCAGTTATATGGTCAATCCCTGGTCCTATCACACTTAGACTACTGTCCCTGGTCCTATCACACTTAGAGTACTGTCCCTGGTCCTATCACACTTAGACTACTGTCCCTGGTCCTATCACACTTAAGAGTACTGTCTGGTTATTTGGTCAATCCCTGGTCCTATCACACTTAGAGTACTGTCCAGTTATATGGTCAATCCCTGGTCCTATCACACTTAGACTACTGTCCCTGGTCCTATCACACTTAGACTACTGTCCCTGGTCCTATCACACTTAGACTACTGTCCCTGGTCCTATCACACTTAGACTACTGTCCCTGGTCCTATCACACTTAAGAGTACTGTCTGGTTATTTGGTCAATCCCTGGTCCTATCACACTTAGAGTACTGTCCAGTTACAGTGGGGAGAACAGGTATTTGATACACTGCTGATTTTGCAGGTTTTCCTACCTACAAAGCATGTAGAGGTCTGTAATTTTTATCATAGGTACACTTCAATCGTGAGAGACGGAATCTGAAACAAAAATCCAGAAAATCACATTGTATGATTTTTAAGTAATTCATTAGCATTTTATTGCATGACATAAGTATTTGATCACCTACCAACCAGTAAGAATTCCGGCTCTCAGAAGCCCTCCTGTTCTCCACTCATTACCTGTATTAACTGCACCTGTTTGAACTCGTTACCTGTATAAAAGACACATGTCCACACACTCAATCAAACAGACTCCAACCTCTCCACAATGGCCAAGACCCGAGAGGGTGTAAGGACATCAGGGATAAAATTGTAGACCTGCACAAGGCTGGGATGGGCGACAGGACAATAGGCAAGCAGCTTGGTGAGAAGGCAACAACTGTTGGCGCAATTATTAGAAAATGGAAGAAGTTCAAGATGATGGTCAATCGCCCTCGGTCTGGAGCTCCATGCAAGATCTCACCTCGTGGGGCATCAATGATCATGAGGAAAGTGAGGGATCAGCCCAGAACTACACAGCAGGACCTGATCAATGACCTGAAGAGAGCTGGGACCACAGTCTCAACGAAAATAATTTGTAACACACTACGCCATCATGGATTAAAATCCTGCAGCGCACGCAAGGTCCCCCTGCTCAAGCCAGCGCATGTCCAGGCGCGTCTGAAGTTTGCCAATGACCATCTGGATGATCCAGAGGAGGAATGGGAGAAGGTCATGTGGTCTGATGAGACAAAAATAGAGCTTTTTGGTCTAAACTCCACTCGCCATGATTGGAGGAAGAAGAAGGATGAGTCCAACCCCAAGAACACCATCCCAACCCCGAAGCATGGAGGTGGAAACATCATTCTTTGGGGATGCTTTTCTGCAAAGGGGACAGGACGACTGCACCGTATTGAGGGGAGGATGGATGGGGCCATGTATCGCGAGATCTTGGCTAACAACCTCCTTCCCTCAGTAAGAGCATTGAAGATGGGTCGTGGCTGGGTCTTCCAGCATGACAACGACCCGAAACACAAAGCCAGGGCAACTAAGGAGTGGCTACGTAAGAAGCATCTCAAGGTCCTGGAGTGGCCTAGCCAGTCTCCAGACCTGAACCCATCCATAAACACACAGCCAGGGCAACTAAGGAGTGGCCTAGCCAGTCTCCAGACCTAAACCCATCCATAAACACACAGCCAGGGCAACTAAGGAGTGGCTCCATAAGAAGCATCTCAAGGTCCTGGAGTGGCCTAGCCAGTCTCCAGACCTGAACCCATCCATAAACACACAGCCATGGCAACTAAGGAGTGGCCTAGCCAGTCTCCAGACCTAAACCCATCCATAAACACACAGCCAGGGCAACTAAGGAGTGGCTCCATAAGAAGCATCTCAAGGTCCTGGAGTGGCCTAGCCAGTCTCCAGACCTGAACCCATCCATAAACACACAGCCAGGGCAACTAAGGAGTGGCCTAGCCAGTCTCCAGACCTGAACCCATCCATAAACACACAGCCAGGGCAACTAAGGAGTGGCTCCATAAGAAGCATCTCAAGGTCCTGGAGTGGCCTAGCCAGTCTCCAGACCTGAACCCATCCATAAACACACAGCCAGGGCAACTAAGGAGTGGCCTAGCCAGTCTCCAGACCTGAACCCATCCATAAACACACAGCCAGGGCAACTAAGGAGTGGCTCCATAAGAAGCATCTCAAGGTCCTGGAGTGGCCTAGCCAGTCTCCAGACCTGAACCCATCCATAAACACACAGCCAGGGCAACTAAGGAGTGGCTCCATAAGAAGCATCTCACGGTCCTGGAGTGGTCTAGCCAGTCTCCAGACCTGAACCCAATAGAAAATCTTTGGAGGGAGCTGAAAGTCCGTATTGCCCAGCAATAGCCCCGAAACCTGAAGGATCTGGAGAAGGTCTGCATGGAGGAGTGGGCCAAAATCCCTGCTGCAGTGTGTGTAATTGCTGCAGTTTAATTACTTAAAAATCATACAATGTGATTTTCTGGATTTTTGTTTTAGATTCCGTCTCTCACAGTTGAAGTGTACCTATGATGAAAATTACAGACCTCTACATGCTTTGTAAGCAGGAAAACCTGCGAAATCGGCAGTGTATCAAATACTTGTTCTCCCCACTGTATATGGTCATCTGCAGCAAGGGAATATATATAAAAAAAACTCCAAATGGCTCAAAACAGGGCTGGTAGATTATCTCTTCATTGCTCAAAACAGGGCTGGTAGATTATCTCTTCTCTGCTCAAAACAGGGCTGGTAGATTATCTCTTCTCTGCTCAAAACAGGGCTGGTAGATTATCTCTTCTCTGCTCAAAACAGGGCTGGTAGATTATCTCTTCATTGCTCAAAACAGGGCTGGTAGATTATCTCTTCTCTGCTCAAAACAGGGCTTGTAGATTATCTCTTCTCTGCTCAAAACAGGGCTGGTAGATTATCTCTTTTCTGCTCAAAACAGGGCTGGTAGATTATCTCTTCATTGCTCAAAACTGGGCTGGTAGATTATCTCTTCATTGCTCAAAACAGGGCTGGTAGATTATCTCTTCTCTGCTCAAAACAGGGCTGGTAGATTATCTCTTCATTGCTCAAAACAGGGCTGGTAGATTATCTCTTCATTGCTCAAAACAGGGCTGGTAGATTATCTCTTCATTGCTCAAAACAGGGCTGGTAGATTATCTCTTCATTGCTCAAAACAGGGCTGGTAGATTATCTCTTCATTGCTCAAAACAGGGCTGGTAGATTATCTCTTCATTGCTCAAAACAGGGCTGGTAGATTATCTCTTCATTGCTCAAAACAGGGCTGGTAGATTATCTCTTCATTGCTCAAAACAGGGCTGGTAGATTATCTCTTCATTGCTCAAAACAGGGCTGGTAGATTATCTCTTCATTGCTCAAAACAGGGCTGGTAGATTATCTCTTCTCTGCTCAAAACAGGGCTGGTAGATTATCTCTTCATTGCTCAAAACAGGGCTGGTAGATTATCTCTTCATTGCTCAAAACAGGGCTGGTAGATTATCTCTTCATTGCTCAAAACAGGGCTGGTAGATTATCTCTTCATTGCTCAAAACAGGGCTGGTAGATTATCTCTTCATTGCTCAAAACAGGGCTGGTAGATTATCTCTTCATTGCTCTATCCGTATGAATATGATCCAAATGCATCAGGATCTCTCATGGCTTCATGTTGACAACAAATTACTATCCAGTCTTATGATTTTCTTTAGGAATGTTATATTTTTCAACAACAAAAAACAGTATTTTTCAGGCCAGTTAGTCCATACAAAACATTAATCATGACATAACACAGAACATTAATAGACAAGAACAGCTCAAGGACAGAACCACATTTATTTTTAAAATGGCATACTTGGCCTAAATATCAATACACACTATCTAGGTCCAATAGGGGAGAGACGTTGTGCCGTGAGGTGTTGCTTTATCTGTTTTCTGAAACCAGGTTTGTTGTTTATTTGAGCAATAAGAGATGGAAGGAAGTTCCATGCAATAAGGGCTCTGTATAATACTATACGCTTTCTTGAATGTGTTCTGGATTTGGGGACTGTGAAAAGACCCCTGGTGGCATGTCTGGTGGGATAAGTATGTGTGTGTCAGAGCTGTGTGTAAGTTGACTGTGCAAACAATTTGGGATTTTCAACACATTAATGTTTCTTATAAAAACAAGAAGTGATGCAGTCGGTCTCTCCTCAACTCTGAGCCAAGAGAGACAGGCAGCATAGTATTTATATCAGCCCTCTGATTACAATGAAGAGAAAGAGGTGTCACTCTGATCTGGACCAGCTGCAGCTTAACTAGGTCTTTCCTTGCAGCACTGGACCACACGGCCGGACCACAATCAAGATAAGACGAAAAGCTCCTGCAGAACTTGCTTATTGGAGTGTGGTGTCAAAAAAGCAGAGCATCTCTTTCGGCCAGACCTCTCCTCATCTCTGTATTACAGACAGACCTCTCCTCATCCCTGTATTAGGGACAGACCTCTCCCCATCTCTGTATTACGGACAGACCTCTCCTCATCTCTTTATTACAGACAGACCTCTCCCCATCTCTTTATTACAGACAGACCTCTCCCCATCTCTATATTACAGACAGACCTCTCCCCATCTCTTTACTCTGGACAGACCTCTCCCCATCTCTTTATTACAGACAGACCTCTCCCCATCTCTATATTACAGACAGACCTCTCCCCATCTCTTTACTCCGGACAGACCTCTCCCCATCTCTTTATTACAGACAGACCTCTCCCCATCTCTATATTACAGACAGACCTCTCCCCATCTCTTTACTACAGACAGACCTCTCCCCATCTCTATACTACAGACAGACCTCTCCCCTTCTCTTTATTACAGACAGACCTCTCCCCATCTCTTTACTACAGACAGACCTCTCCCCATCTCTTTATTACAGACAGACCTCTCCCCATCTCTTTATTAGGGACAGACCTCTCCCCATCTCTTTACTACAGACAGACCTCTCCCCATCTCTATACTACAGACAGACCTCTCCCCATCTCTTTACTACAGACAGACCTCTCCCCATCTCTTTATTACAGACAGACCTCTCCCCTTCTCTTTATTACAGACAGACCTCTCCCCATCTCTTTACTACAGACAGACCTCTCCCCATCTCTTTATTACAGACAGACCTCTCCCCATCTCTTTATTACAGACAGACCTCTCCCCATCTCTTTATAACAGACAGACCTCTCCCCATCTCTTTATTAGGGACAGACCTCTCCCCATCTCTTTATTACGGACAGACCTCTCCCCATCTCTATATTACAGACAGACCTCTCCCCATCTCTTTATTACAGACAGACCTCTCCCCATCTCTTTATTAGGGACAGACCTCTCCCCATCTCTTTACTACAGACAGACCTCTCCCCTTCTCTTTATTACAGACAGACCTCTCCCCATCTCTTTATTACAGACAGACCTCTCCCCATCTCTGTATTACAGACAGACCTCTCCCCATCTCTATATTACAGACAGACCTCTCCCCATCTCTTTATTACAGACAGACCTCTCCCCATCTCTTTATTAGGGACAGACCTCTCCCCATCTCTTTACTACAGACAGACCTCTCCCCTTCTCTTTATTACAGACAGACCTCTCCCCATCTCTTTATTACAGACAGACCTCTCCCCATCTCTTTATTACGGACAGACCTCTCCCCATCTCTGTATTACGGACAGACCTCTCCCCATCTCTATATTACAGACAGACCTCTCCCCATCTCTGTATTACAGACAGACCTCTCCTCATCCCTGTATTAGGGACAGACCTCTCCCCATCTCTTTACTACAGACAGACCTCTCCCCATCTCTATACTACATACAGACCTCTCCCCATCTCTTTATTACAGACAGACCTCTCCCCATCTCTTTACTACAGACAGACCTCTCCCCATCTCTATACTACATACAGACCTCTCCCCATCTCTTTATTACAGACAGACCTCTCCCCATCTCTTTATTACATACAGACCTCTCCCCATCTCTTTATTACAGACAGACCTCTCCCCATCTCTTTACTACAGACAGACCTCTCCCCATCTCTTTACTACAGACAGACCTCTACACCATCTCTTTACTACATACAGACCTCTCCCCATCTCTTTATTACATACAGACCTCTCCCCATCTCTTTATTACAGACAGACCTCTCCCCATCTCTTTACTACAGACAGACCTCTCCCCATCTCTTTACTACAGACAGACCTCTCCCCATCTCTTTATTACAGACAGACCTCTCCCCAGCTCTTTACTACAGACAGACCTCTCCCCATCTCTTTATTAGGGACAGACCTCTTCCCATCTCTTTATTACAGACAGACCTCTCCCCATCTCTTTATTACAGACAGACCTCTCCCCATCTCTTTACAACAGACAGACCTCTCCCCATCTCTTTACTACAGGACAGACCTCTCCCCATCTCTGTATTACGGACAGACCTCTCCCCATCTCTGTATTACAGACAGGCCTCTCCCCATCTCTTTATTACAGACAGACCTCTCCCCATCTCTGTATTACAGACAGACCTCTCCCCATCTCTTTATTACAGACAGACCTCTCCCCATCTCTGTATTACAGACAGACCTCTCCCCATCTCTGTATTACAGACAGACCTCTCCCCATCTCTTTATTACAGACAGACCTCTCCCCATCTCTATACTACAGACAGACCTCTCCCCATCTCTGTATTACAGACAGACCTCTCCCCATCTCTTTATTACAGACAGACCTCTCCCCATCTCTATATTACAGACAGACCTCTCCCCATCTCTATATTACAGACAGACCTCTCCCCATCTCTTTACTACAGACAGACCTCTCCCCATCTCTTTACTACAGACAGACCTCTCCCCATCTCTATACTACAGACAGATCTCTCCCCATCTCTTTACTATGGACAGACCTCTCCCCATCTCTTTACTATGGATAGACCTCTCCCCATCTCTATACTACAGACAGATCTCTCCCCATCTCTTTATTACAGACAGACCTCTCCCCATCTCTTTACTACAGACAGACCTCTCCCCATCTCTTCATTACAGACAGACCTCTCCCCATCTCTGTATTACGGACAGGCCTCTCCCCATCTCTGTATTACGGACAGGCCTCTCCCCATCTCTATACTACAGACAGATCTCTCCCCATCTCTGTATTACGGACAGACCTCTCCCCATATCTTTATTACAGACAGACCTCTCCCCATCTCTTTATTACAGACAGACCTCTCCCCATCTCTTTACTACAGACAGACCTCTCCCCATCTCTTTATTAGGGACAGACCTCTCCCCATCTCTATATTACAGACAGACCTCTCCCCATCTCTTTATTACAGACAGACCTCTCCCCATCTCTATACTACAGACAGACCTCTTCCCATCTCTATACTACAGACAGACCTCTCCCCATCTCTTTATTAGGGACAGACCTCTCCCCATCTCTATATTACAGACAGACCTCTCCCCATCTCTATATTACAGACAGACCTCTCCCCATCTCTTTATTAGGGACAGACCTCTCCCCATCTCTATATTACAGACAGACCTCTCCCCATCTCTTTATTACAGACAGACCTCTCCCCATCTCTTTACTACAGACAGACCTCTCCCCATCTCTTTATTAGGGACAGACCTCTCCCCATCTCTATATTACAGACAGACCTCTCCCCATCTCTATATTACAGACAGACCTCTCCCCATCTCTTTACTACAGACAGACCTCTCCCCATCTCTTTATTAGGGACAGACCTCTCCCCATCTCTTTACTACAGACAGACCTCTCCCCATCTCTATACTACAGACAGACCTCTCCCCATCTCTGTATTACGGACAGACCTCTCCCCATCTCTTTATTACGGACAGACCTCTCCCCATCTCTATATTACAGACAGACCTCTCCCCATCTCTTTACTACAGACAGACCTCTCCCCATCTCTATATTACAGACAGACCTCTCCCCATCTCTTTACTACAGACAGACCTCTCCCCATCTCTATACTACAGACAGACCTCTCCCCATCTCTTTACTACAGACAGACCTCTCCCCATCTCTATATTACAGACAGACCTGTCCCCATCTCTTTATTACAGACAGACCTCTCCCCATCTCTTTATTACGGACAGACCTCTCCCCATCTCTGTATTACGGACAGACCTCTCCCCATCTCTATATTACAGACAGACCTCTCCCCATCTCTGTATTACAGACAGACCTCTCCTCATCCCTGTATTAGGGACAGACCTCTCCCCATCTCTTTACTACAGACAGACCTCTCCCCATCTCTATACTACATACAGACCTCTCCCCATCTCTTTATTACAGACAGACCTCTCCCCATCTCTTTATTACAGACAGACCTCTCCCCATCTCTTTATTAGGGACAGACCTCTTCCCATCTCTTTATTACAGACAGACCTCTCCCCATCTCTTTACTACAGGACAGACCTCTCCCCATCTCTGTATTACGGACAGACCTCTCCCCATCTCTGTATTACAGACAGGCCTCTCCCCATCTCTTTATTACAGACAGACCTCTCCCCATCTCTGTATTACAGACAGACCTCTCCCCATCTCTTTATTACAGACAGACCTCTCCCCATCTCTGTATTACAGACAGACCTCTCCCCATCTCTGTATTACAGACAGACCTCTCCCCATCTCTTTATTACAGACAGACCTCTCCCCATCTCTGTATTACAGACAGACCTCTCCCCATCTCTTTATTACAGACAGACCTCTCCCCATCTCTTTATTACAGACAGACCTCTCCCCATCTCTTTACTATGGATAGACCTCTCCCCATCTCTATACTACAGACAGATCTCTCCCCATCTCTTTATTACAGACAGACCTCTCCCCATCTCTTTACTACAGACAGACCTCTCCCCATCTCTTCATTACAGACAGACCTCTCCCCATCTCTGTATTACGGACAGGCCTCTCCCCATCTCTGTATTACGGACAGGCCTCTCCCCATCTCTATACTACAGACAGATCTCTCCCCATCTCTGTATTACGGACAGACCTCTCCCCATCTCTATATTACAGACAGACCTCTCCCCATCTCTTTACTACAGACAGACCTCTCCCCATCTCTTTATTAGGGACAGACCTCTCCCCATCTCTTTACTACAGACAGACCTCTCCCCATCTCTATACTACAGACAGACCTCTCCCCATCTCTGTATTACGGACAGACCTCTCCCCATCTCTTTATTACGGACAGACCTCTCCCCATCTCTATATTACAGACAGACCTCTCCCCATCTCTTTACTACAGACAGACCTCTCCCCATCTCTATACTACAGACAGACCTCTCCCCATCTCTATACTCCCCATCTTTACAACCATCTATATGTTTTGACCAGAACAGTTTCCAATCTAAGGTAACACCAAATAATTTAGCCTCCTCAACTTGTTCAGCAGCAACACCAATGTGACACCATTCATGACCAGAGTCAGGTCATGAAAGTCTAGAACTTCAGGAATGATTTCTACCAAATACAACGCTCTTAGTTTTAGAGAGTTTCTGGACCAGTTTATTATTGGCCACCCATTCCAAAACAGACTGCAACTCTTTGTTAAGGGTTTCAGTGACTTCATTAGCTGTGGTTGCTGATGTGTACATGGTTGAATCATCAGCATACATGGACACACAGGCTTTGTTCAATGCCAGTGGCGGGTCATTGGTACAAAAAAGTATAAAAAGTACATACTAGCAACACACATAACCACCAAACCAGACAGGCACATTCAGGGCAGCTAAGACAATCCAAGCCAATGACAAATCGCCTTAAATCTACAGTTTTATATCGAGCCATAGTTGAATGGAACTCTTTACCATTCCACCTTCAAGAAAATACCATCTAATGAGATAGACCACATGACTGGACAGGAAATAGAAAAAACATCTAATGTGATAGACCATATGACTGGACAGGAAATAGAAAAAGCATCTAATGTGATAGACTATATGACTGGACAGGAAATAGAAAAAACATCTAATGTGATAGACCACATGACTGGACAGGAAATAGAAAAAACATCTAATGTGATAGACCACATGACTGGACAGGAAATAGAAAAAACATCTAATGTGACAGAACATCTAATGTGATAGACCATATGACTGGACAGGAAATAGAAAAAACATCTAATGTGTTAGACCACATGACTGGACAGGAAATAGAAAAAACATCTAATGTGACAGAACATCTAATGTGATAGACCATATGACTGGACAGGAAATAGACAGAACATCTAATGTGATAGACCATATGACTGGACAGGAAATAGAAAAAACATCTAATGTGATAGACCACATGACTGGACAGGAAATAGAAAAAACATCTAATGAGATAGACCACATGACTGGACAAGAAATAGAAAAAACATCTAATGTGATAGACCACATGACTGGACAGGAAATAGAAAAAACATCTAATGTGATAGACCACATGACTGGACAGGAAATAGAAAAAACATCTAATGTGACAGACCACATGACTGGACAGGAAATAGAAAGCATCAACCGAATGTTAAGTGTTTCCTGTCAGGTATTTTAATTGTCTGTATTGTCTACTTGTTGAATGTTTGTGAAGTCTTGACTTGTGGTTGTATGTAATGTCTGGTTAATTGGTGTTGGACCCCAGAAAATTAGCTAGCGTTACGGTGTTAGTTAATCGGAATCCTAATAACAAATTACAAAATTACAACGGTAGACAGTGTCCTTCGCTCCCACCTGCCAAACACCTGCCCTCACCGTTGTTAATAACTAGGGATGCACAATATATCGGTGAACATATCGGAATCAGCCGATATTAGCTAAAAATGCCAACATCGGCCCAATGTCTAGTTTAACGCTGATGTTAAAAAACGATGTCAAAGCTGACGTATACCTTTATAACGTGTATACCTATATAACGTAGGTGCATGACATAATGACGCCACGTAAAAGTTTGCACTACACTAAACGCTAAACGTACAACACAGCATTCCTAACCTAGCCCACAATGTCGGCAGTGTGGATCGAGCAGTCAACAAGTCCAGCAGTCATTTGAAAGAGTAAGAACATTTCAGCAGGACAACTCAAAGGTGAAATCCATTAGAGCCAAGATGATGGAATTCATTGCCCTTGACAATCAACCGTTCTTTGTCGTGGGCTATGTTGGCTTTCGCCGACTGGTCGAGGACCGGAACACACTACCAAGGGAGCTATTGTTCAGATGTTTCCCCACCAGAGTTACACAGTAATTGCGCCACTGCTATCAGCTTCACGACTGACATTGGGACCAGCGATATCAGCCCCATGAGCATGCTGAGTTGTCGAGGATTCCGCACTGAGGAAAGTCATATTGCGTGGCTCATGAATATGCTGGTTCTCATACCGCAGCTGCCATTTCAATGTCATTCGAGAAATAATCTCTACAACTGCGCCTGCAGCAGACGTGACACCCTCTCTGTCGTGGCATTGAAACGCTCAACAAAACTGCCCACAGGCTGTGAACAAGAGATTCGGTGGCCTTCTTTAGTATACTACAGGCCAATGTCCAGTCTCTTGACAACAGGGTAGATGAAATCCGAGCAAGGGTTGCCTTCCAGAGAGACATCAGAGATGGTAACATTCTCTGTTTCACGGAAACATGGCTCTCTCTCGATATGTTGTCGGAATCGGTTCAGCCACTGGGCTTCTCCATGCATCGCGCCGACAGAGATAAACACCTCTCTTGGAAGAAGAAGGGCAGGGGCGCATGCTTTATGATTAACGACTCATGGTGTAATCATAACAACATAGAGGAACTCAAGTCCTTCTGCTGACCCAATCTATAATTCCTTACAATCAAGGGCCTGCCATTTTATCTACCAAGAGAATTCTTGTCAGTTACAGTCACGGCTGTATAGATTCCACCTCAAGCAGACACCAAGACGACCATCAAGGAACTTCACTGGACTACATGCAAACTGGAAACTATACATCCTGAGGATGTATTTATTGTAGCTGGGGATTTTACCAAAGCAAATTTGAGAACAAGTCTACCTAAATTCTTCCAACATATTAATTGCGCTACATGCATGCACAATACCCTCGACCACTGCTACTCTTCCCGTGCCCTCCTAGGGCAAATCCGACCACGACGCCATCTTGCTCCTTCCGTCTTACAGGCAGAAACTCAAACTGGACATACCAGTGACGAGAACCATTCAACGCTTTTCCGACCAACCGGAAGCAACGCTTCAAGATTGTTTTGATCACGCCGACTGGAATATGTTCCAGTCAGCCTTATTTCACTTATAATTCACTGTATCACAATTCCAGTGGGTCAGAAGTTTACATACACTATGTTGACTGTGCCTTTAAACAGCTTGGAACATTCCAGAAAATTAAGTCATGGTTTTAGAAGCTTCTGATAGGCTAATTGACATCATTTGAGTCAATTGGAGGTGAACCTGTGGAGGTATTTCAAGGCCTACCTTCAAACTCAGTGCCTCTTTGCTTGACATCATGGGGAAATCAAAAGAAATCAGACAAGACCTCAGAAAAACAATTGTATACCTCCACAAGTCTGGTTAATCCTTGGGAGAAATTTCCAAACGCCTGAAGGTACCACGTTCATCTGTACAAACAATAGCACGCAAGCATAAACACCATGGGACCACGCAGCTATCATACTGCTTAGGGAGGAGAGACGTGTTCTATCTCCTAGAGATGAACGTACGTTGAGGCGAAAAGTGCAAATCAATCCCAGAACAACAGCAAAGGACCTTGTGAAGATGTTGCAGGCAACTGCACATGCGGACAAAGATCGTACTTTTTGGAGAAATGTCCTCTGGTCTGATGAAACAAAAATAGAACTGTTTGGCCTTAATGACCATCGTTATGTTTGAAGGAAAAAGGGGGAGGCTTGCAAGCCGAAGAACACCATCCCAACCGTGAAGCATGGGGGTGGCAGCCTCATGTTGTGGGGGTGCTTTGCTGCAGGAGGGACTGGTGCACTTCACAAAATAGATGGCATCATGAGGACAGAATATTATGTGGATATATTGAAGCAACATCTCAAGACATTAGTCAGGAAGTTAAAGCTTGGATGCAAATGGGTCTTCCAAATGGACAATGACCCCAAGCATACTCCCAAAGTTGTGGCAAAATGGCTTAAAGACAACAAAGTCAAGGTATTAGAGTGGCCATCACAAAGCCCTGACCTTTGGGCAGAACTGAAAAAGCATATGCAAGCAAAAAGGCCCACAAACCTGACTCAGTTCCAGGTGGACTACAAACCCGACTCAATTCCAGGAGGACTACAAACCTGACTCAGTTCCAGGAGGACTACAAACCTGACTCAGTTCCAGGAGGACTACAAACCTGACTCAATTCCAGGAGGACTACAAACCTGACTCAAAACCAGGAGGACTACAAACCCGACTCAGATCCAGGAGGACTACAAACCCGACTCAGTTCCAGGAGGACTACAAACCCGACTCAGTTCCAGGAGGACTACAAACCCGACTCAGTTCCAGGAGGACTACAAACCTGACTCAGTTCCAGGAGGACTACAAACCTGACTCAGTTCCAGGAGGACTACAAACCTGACTCAGTTCCAGGAGGACTACAAACCTGACTCAGATCCAGGAGGACTACAAACCTGACTCAGATCCAGGAGGACTACAAACCTGACTCAGTTCCAGGAGGACTACAAACCCGACTCAGTTCCAGGAGGACTACAAACCTGACTCAAACCTGACACAGTTAAACCAGCTCTGTCAGGAGGAATAGGCCAAAATTTACCCAACTTATTGTGGGAAGCTTGTGGAAGGCTACCCAAAATGTTTGACCCAAGTTGAACAATGTAAAGGCAATGCTACCAAATACTAATTGAGTGTATGTAAATGCAGATTTTTTATCCTTAGGTAGTGGAATAACCTTTGACTCTTTCCAGACTTCTGGGCCCACCCCATACATCAAGCACTTTTTAAAAATAAGAGAGATTGGGGCTGATATTTGGTTAGCTGTAACTCAAAGCAATTTGGCATCTAGGTTATCTGTACCAGGTGACAACAGCATCCCTTTCTACCTCTTCCTTTTCAACTTGATGAAATTCAAACCTGCCTTGCCTCTCCTTCATGATACAATCTTTTATAAGGGTATATCACATGGATATCACATGGAGCCATCAGTTGGAATCATAGCATTCCTCAACTTGTCCACTTTGCCTTTAAAATATTAATTAGTTTGCGATGTCATGTGGTTTAGTAATAAATATACCATCTGATTCGACAAGAGGCTGACATGTTTGAATTCCTACCCATAATAGTGTTCAACGTTCTCCATAGTTTTTTCCCATCATCCTTTACTTCATCAATGTTGTGCTGATAGAATCCCTCCTTCTTTCCTTTGTTGAGCATGGTCACAAGATTTACTTTTTTTGGCATCATGACATTTCTCGGCTCATCATCAATCCACGGGGCACCGTTTGACCTCACAGTGCATTTTCTTAAAGGGGCGTGTTTATCAGCGGAACTTTTTTTTTACCTTTATTTAACCAGGCAAGTCAGTTAAGAACAAATTCTTATTTTCAATGACGGCCTGGGAACAGTGGGTTAACTGCCTGTTCAGGGCGGAATGACATATTTGTACCTTGTCAGCTCGGGGGTTTGAACTCACAACCTTCCGGTTACTAGTCCAAAGCTCTAACCACTAGGCTACCCTGCCGCCCCATCATTGTTTCATAAACAAACTTAGTGCCATTTCAGAATCATCGTCACGACACACTTCTAACCTTCTTAATCTCATCCACAAATTAGTCCTGATTGAACCCTCTATAGGACCTGTGGTAGATTACCTTAGGGCCAGCCTCTGGTATTTTAGTGTTCCTAGTGAGTTCAACCAGGTTATCATCATTGTAACCTAGTGCCACTGATACAGCTTGTAATCGATACAAGTTGATGTGTCACGTTTGTTGAACCTGACCAAGGCGCCGCGTGGTATCCGTACATTCTTTATTTAGAAGAATGAACACTGAGCAAACTAACCAAAATAAAAAAACGACACGTGACGCTTTACAAGTGCTGACAGGCAACTACATATAGACAAGAACCCACAACAGTAAGTGGGAAACAGGGCTGTCTAAATATGATCCCCAATCAGAGACAAAGATAAACAGCTCTCTCTGTTTGGAACCATATCAGGCCACCATAAACATACAAATACCTAGACCTACAAAACCCGAGACATGCAAAAAAACCTAGACAATACAAAAACTAGCGTACCCACCCTAGTCACACCTTGACCTAAACAAAATATAAAGAAAACAGAGATATCTCAGGTCAAGGCGTGACATGATGATGTAATACCGGATTAGTAAATGTTCTGGTTGGTAATATCATAACTTGGGTTAGGTTACATACAAAAGTTTTGGCCAAACATTTTGAGAACGACACAAATATTAATTTCCACAAAGTTTTCTGCTTCAGTGTCTTTAGATATTTTTGTCTGAAGTTATTATGGAATACTGAAGTATAATTACAAGCATTTCATAAGTGTCAAAGGCTTTTATTGACAATTACATGAAGTTGACGCAAAGAGTCAATACTTGCAGTGTTGACCCTTCTTTTTCAAGACCTCTGCAATCTGCCCTGGCATGCTGTCAATTAACTTCTGGGCCACATCCTGACTGATGGCAGCCCATTCTTGCATAATCAATGCTTGGAGTTTGTGGGTTTTTGTGTGGCCATCCGCCTCTTGAGGATTGACCACAAGTTCTCAATGGGATTAAGGTCTGGCGATTTTCCTGGCCATGGACCCAAAATATCAATGTTTTGTTCCCCGAGCCACTTAGTTATCCCTTATGGCAAAGTGCTCCATCATGCTGGAAAGGCATTGTTCATCACCAAACTGTTCCTGGATGGTTGGGAGAAGTTGCTCCCGGGGATGTGTTGGTACCATTCTTTATTCATGGCTGTGTTCTTAGGCAAAATTGTGAGTGAGCCCACTCCCTTGGCTGAGAAGCAACTCCACACATGAATGGTCTCAGGATGCTTTACTGTTGGCATGACACAGGACTGATGGTAGCGTGGCTGGAGTTGAGTCAGTGTGTTGGCAGCAGCCACTCAATGTTAGTGGTGGCTGTTTAACAGTCTGATGGCCTTGAGATAGAAGCTGTTTTTCAGTCTCTCGGTCCCAGCTTTGATGCACCTGTACTGACCTTGCCTTCTGGACTATAGCGGGGTGAACAGGCAGTGGCTCGGGTGGTTGTTGTCCTTGATGATCTTTATGGCATTCCTGTGACATCGGGTGATGTAGGTGTCCTGGAGGGCAGGTAGTTTGCCCCCGGTGATGCGTTGTGCAGACCTCACTACCCTCTGGAGAGCCTTACAGTTGTGGGCGGAGCAGTTGCCGTACCAGGCGGTGATACAGCCCGACAGGATGCTCTCGATTGTGCATCTGTAGAAGTTTGTGAGTGCTTTTGGTGACAAGACGAATTTCTTCAGCCTCCTGAGGTTGAAGAGGCGCTGCTGCGCCTTCTTCACAATGATGTCTGTGTGGGTGGACCAATTCAGTTTGTCTGTGATGTGTACGCTGAGGGCCCCAGTGTTGAGGATCAGCGGGGTGGAGATGTTGTTGCCTACCCTCACCACCTGGGGGCGGCCCGTCAGGAAGTCCAGTACCCAGTTGCACAGTGCGGGGTCGAGACCCAGGGTCTCGAGCTTGATGACGAGCTTGGAGGGTACTATGGTGTTAAATGCAGAGCTGTAGTCGATGAACAGCATTCTCACATAGGTATTCCTCTTGTCCAGATGGGTTAGGGCAGTGTGCAGTGTGGTTGAGATTGCGTCGTCTGTGGACCTATTTGGGCGGTAAGCAAATTGGAGTGGGTCTAGGGTGTCAGGTAGGGTGGAGGTGATATGGTCCTTGACTAGTCTCTCAAAGCACTTCATGATGACGGAAGTGAGTGCTACGGGGCGGTAGTCGTTTAGCTCAGTTACCTTAGCTTTCTTGGGAACAGGAACAATGGTGGCCCTCTTGAAGCATGTGGGAACAGCAGACTGGTATAGGGATTGATTGAATATGTCCGTAAACACACCAGCCAGCTGGTCTGCGCATGCTCTGAGGGCACGGCTGGGGATGCCATCTGGGCCTGCAGCCTTGCGAGGGTTAACAGGTTTAAATGTTTTACTCACCTCGGCTGCAGTGAAGGAGAGACCGCATGTTTCCGTTGCAGGCCGTGTCAGTGGCACTGTATTTTCCTCAAAGTGGGCAAAAAAGTTATTTAGTCTGCCTGGGAGCAAGGCACCTGACCGTGACTGGGCTGGTTTTCTTTTTGTAATCCGTGATTGACTGTAGACCCTGCCACATACCTCTTGTGTCTGAGCCGTTGAATTGCGATTCTACTTTGTCTCTATACTGACGCTTAGCTTGTTTGCTTGCCTTGCGGAGGGAATAGCTACACTGTTTATATTCGGTCATGTTTCCGGTCACCTTGCCCTGATTAAAATCAGTGGTTCGCGCTTTCAGTTTCACGTGAATGCTGCCATCAATCCACGGTTTCTGGTTTGGGAATGTTTTAATCGTTGCTATGGGAACGGCATCTTCAACGCACGTTCTAATGAACTCGCTCACCGAATCAGCATATTCATCAATGTTGTTGTTTGACGCAATACGAAACATATCCCAGTCCACGTGATGGAAGCAGTCTTGGAGTGTGGAATCAGATTGGTCAGACCAGCGTTGAACAGACCTCAGCGTGGGAGCTTCTTGTTTTAGCTTTTGTCTGTAGGCAGGGAGAAACAAAATGGAGTCGTGGTCAGCTTTTCCGAAAGGAGGGCGGGGCAGGGCCTTATATGCATCGCGGAGGTTAGAATAGCAATGATCCAAGGTTTTACCAGCCCTGGTTGCGCAATCGATATGCTGATACATTTTAGGGAGTCTTGTTTTCCGATTAGCCTTGTTAAAATCCCCAGCTACAATGAATGCAGCCTCAGGATGTATGGATTCCAGTTTGCAAAGAGTCAAATAAAGTTCGTTCAGAGCCATCGATGTGTCTGCTTGGGGGGGAATATATACGGCTGTGATTATAATCGAAGAGAATTCCCTTGGTAGATAATGCGGTCGACATTTGATTGTGAGGAATTCTAAATCAGGTGAACAGAAGGACTTGAGCTCCTGTATGTTGTTGTGACCACACCACGTCTCGTTAACTATAAAGCATACGCCCCCGCCCCTCTTCTTACCAGAAAGATGTTTGTTTCTGTCGGCGCGATGCGTGGAGAAACCAGCTGGCTGCACCGACTCCGATAGCGTCTCTCCAGTGAGCCATGTTTCTGTGAAGCAAAGAACGTTACAGTCCCTGATGTCCCTCTGGAATGCTACCCTTTCTCGGATTTCATCAACCTTGTTGTCAAGAGACTGGACATTAACGAGTAGAATGCTAGGGAGTGGCGCGCGATGTGCCCGTCTCCGGAGCCTGACCAGAAGACCGCTTCGTTTGCCTCTTTTACAGCGTTGTTGTTTTGGAGCGTCGGCTGGGATCCATTCCGTTGTCCTGGGTGGAAGGCAGAAAACAGGATCCGCTCCGGGAAAGTCATATTCCTGGTCGTACTGATGTTGAGTTGACGCTGCTCTTATATTCAGTAGTTCTTCTCGACTGTATGTAATGAAACCTAAGATGACCTGGGGTACTAATGTAAGAAATAACACGTAAAAAAAAACAAAAAACTGCATAGTTTCCTAGGAACGCGAAGCGAGGCGGCCATCTCTGTCGGCGCCGGAAATCGCTCTGTACCATTTGCAGAATATCAGTCTGTCCCTGATGTTTTTCCTGGAGAGAAGTGGATTCTTTGCTGCCCTTCTTGACACCAGGCCATCCTCCAAAAGTCTTCGCCTCACTGTGTGTGCAGATGCACCTACACCTGCCTGCTGCCATTCCTGAGCAAGCTCTGTACTGGTGGTGCCCCGATCCCTCAGCTGAATCAACTTTAGGAGACGGTCCTGGCGCTTGCTGGACTTTCTTGGGCGCCCTGAAGCCTTCTTCACAACAACTGAACCGCTCTTCTTGAAGTTCTTGATGATCTGATAAATGGTTGATTTAGGTACAATCTCACTGGCAGCAATATCCTTGCCTGTGAAGCCCTTTTTGTGCAAAGCAATGATGACGGCACGTGTTTCCTTGCAGGTAACCATGGTTGAAAGAGGAAAAACAATGATTCCAAGCACCACCCACCTTTTGAAGCTTCCAGTCTGTTATTCGAACTCAATCAGCATGACAGAGTGATCTCCAGCCTTGTCCTCGTCAACACTCACACATCACTGACATAATGTCAGCTGGTCCTTTTGTGGCAGGGCTAAAATGCAGTGGAAATGTTTTTGGGGGATTCAGTTAATTTGCATGGCAAAGAGGGACTTTGCAATTAATATGATCACTCTTCATAACATTCTGGAGTATATGCAAATTGCCATCATACAAAATGAGGCAGCAGACTTTGTGAAAATTAAGATTTGTGTCATTCTCAAACCTTTTGGCGACGACTGTACATTGGCAACAGAAATATGTTTCTTTCTCATTGGACAGTTGGTGTTAAATCTATATTCATATCTCCCACAAAAAAATATATATTCCTTATATTCATCAGATACCTTTTCCAACATTTAGCAAATTCCATCAAGATATTTGACATCAGCACTAGGTGGCTTATAGCAGCAACAACTAGTATAGGTTTCCTACGTGGTAGATACAGCTGTACCCATAGAGCCTATAGCAGCTGTACCCATAGACTATAGCAGCTGTACCCATAGAGCCTATAGCAGCTGTACCCATAGACTATAGCAGCTGTACCCATAGAGCCTATAGCAGCTGTACCCATAGAGACTATAGCAGCTGTACCCATAGAGACTATAGCAGCTGTACCCATAGAGCCTATAGCAGCTGTACCCATAGAGCCTATAGCAGCTGTACCCATAGAGCCTATAGCAGCTGTACCCATAGAGCCTATAGCAGCTGTACCCATAGAGCCTATAGCAGCTGTACCCATAGAGACTATAGCAGCTGTATCCATAGAGACTATAGCAGCTGTATCCATAGAGACTATAGCAGCTGTACCCATAGAGCCTACAGCAGCTGTACCCATAGACTATAGCAGCTGTACCCATAGAGACTATAGCAGCTGTACCCATAGAGCCTATAGCAGCTGTACCCATAGAGACTATAGCAGCTGTACCCATAGAGACTATAGCAGCTGTACCCATAGAGCCTATAGCAGCTGTACCCATAGAGCCTATAGCAGCTGTACCCATAGAGCCTATAGCAGCTGTACCCATAGAGCCTATAGCAGCTGTACCCATAGAGCCTATAGCAGCTGTACCCATAGAGCCTATAGCAGCTGTACCCATAGAGCCTATAGCAGCTGTACCCATAGAGCCTATAGCAGCTGTACCCATAGAGCCTATAGCAGCTGTACCCATAGAGCCTATAGCAGCTGTACCCATAGAGCCTATAGCAGCTGTACCCATAGAGCCTATAGCAGCTGTACCCATAGAGCCTATAGCAGCTGTACCCATAGAGCCTATAGCAGCTGTACCCATAGAGCCTATAGCAGCTGTACCCATAGAGCCTATAGCAGCTGTACCCATAGAGACTATAGCAGCTGTACCCATAGAGCCTATAGCAGCTGTACCCATAGAGACTACAGCAGCTGTACCCATAGAGACTACAGCAGCTGTACCCATAGAGACTACAGCAGCTGTACCCATAGAGACTATAGCAGCTGTACCCATAGAGCCTATAGCAGCTGTACCCATAGAGCCTATAGCAGCTGTACCCACAGTGTCTCTAATCCAGTCAACATTAAGTCCCGACGTTGTTTAGCTGGAGTATGATCCTGGATGTAAACTGCAACTCCAACCCCCAGATCTATTTCTGTCCCTCCTGAACATATTGTATCCATGTATAGAGAGCTCAGCTTCCTCAATAGAAGAGCCCAAGGGAGTCTCTGATATTGCCAATAATTTAATATTGCTTGACTGCACAAGACAGCATATTTAATTAATTTTGTTCCTTAAAGTATATATATGCCAGTGACAAATTAACAGACCTTTCTTTGGTATATTTACAGTGTTTATTGGTCCAAACATAAATCAGCAGCTGGAATCTGAGAGAGAGATACTCAGTTAGTGTGTGTGTGTGATTACTTGTCTGTCACTTTGGAGGGAGGGTGAACAATCAGTTTGTCATACCTCAGATATGCTATGTCACCTCGTTCTCCTGCAGCCGTCATAGCTGATAATGTCACCTCGTTCTCCTGCAGCCTTCATATCTGATAATGTCACCTCGTTCTCCTGCAGCCTTCATATCTGATAATGTCACCTCGTTCTCCTGCAGCCTTCATATCTGATAATGTCACCTCGAACAGTTTCTGGAAAGTGTATCCTGTGTGATCTTCAATACATCCACATCCTTCTGTGTTTTAATGTCTTGTACATCTTTCATTAGGTCGTCCAGCCGTTTGTTGGTAGCTTGATAGCTAGCTGCTTCGCCAATGTTAACCTCTATTTAAGTAGGCAAATCAGTGAAGAACAAATTCTTATTTGACGGTCTAGGAACAGTGGGTTAACTGCCTGTTCAGGGGCAGAACATTGTCAGCTCGGGGATTTGAACTTGCAACCTTCCGGTTACTAGTCCAACGCTCTAACCTCTAGGCTACCCTGCCACCCCTTTTGAGGTAAGGATCCCGGAACATATATCAGTGGTCCCAACGCTAACTGTGTCCCAGGATCCAGATATGAATAGGAAAACTATCATCAACCTTTTATTAGCTAACTAGGTAGTTTGATGTTAAAGTAAACCAAACCGAATCTATAGTCTTGTACTGTGCGTGTTGATGACATGGATGGTATGCACTCCCGCTAGCTAGCAAGTAGGCCTCCGGTAGCCAGGGACCAAAGAACTCAGATCATACTTTTATTTCCCTTTTGACTCAGAGTCAAAAGTGTCACAAGAGTGGAAATCGTGGGGGGAGGGGCGTTCATGCAGGAACCAATGAGGTTGCTGGGGGGGGTTCATGCAGGAACCAATGAGGTTGCTGGGGGGTCATGCAGGAACCAATGAGGTTGCTGGGGGGGGGTCATGCAGGAACCAATGAGGTTGCTGGGGGGGGTCATGCAGGAACCAATGAGGTTGCTGGGGGGGTTCATGCAGGAACCAATGAGGTTGCTGGGGGGGGTCATGCAGGAACCAATGAGGTTGCTGGGGGGGGTTCATGCAGGAACCAATGAGGTTGCTGGGGGGTTCATGCAGGAACCAATGAGGTTGCTGGAGGGGAGGAGGGGTGCTGTCATGCAGGAACCAATGAGGTTGCTGGGGGTGGGGGGCGTTCATGCAGGAGCCAATGAGGTTGCTGGGAGGGGGGTGGGGGTCATGCTGGAACCAATGAGGTTGCGGGGGGTGGGGGGTGTTCATGCAGGAACCAATGAGGTTGCGGGGGGTGGGGGGGGGGACATTCAGTGCAGATGCAGGAATGCCCTGAAATGCAAGCTGCAGTTGCACACTATTGACAAAAGGGAGGCGCTTCGTTCAGTAGCACTTTGAAGGTTTAACATTAGAGATTTGCATTTTTTTTCATGGATTTAAGAAAAGAAAAAAAATGCAAATCTCTAATGTAAAAGCCTACAAAGTTGCCTGCCATTATGTCAGATTGTGACATGCGAGGTCAAATACATTTTTACCTGACCAAATTATTATATGGCCTGCAAAAAAAAATGTGCAAACGGGTCTTTCTGTTTTTGTCTGTCATCATACTTGACAGCCCCACTGAGAGACGGGCAGTGAATCGACCAGCCGGCTCCGATGTAAATAAAGGACGTCATTGTACCCACTGACCCTCGATGACCGACAGTCGGACACACGAAACCAACACAGACTGACAGGGACACCGCAAACTGACGGCATGCACTGATGCACAGAATAATCATTTGTAATTGCAGATAAATATCCCGGATCGCTTGCAAACATAACACAGAGAATATAACCGAAAGAGTAATATTTAGTTAGTGCCAGCTGACAGTGATGTTGGTGAAGGTGGTTAGCCAATGTAGTAAACACGATTAGCTTTGGGACCAGCCTCAATGAACAGTTTAGACAGCATATGGACGATTGCAATACAACGCTCGTTATTGTGCAAATCATAAATATCTTACCTTCCTCACGTTCAAGTTAAGTTTTCTGGTGTAATGTGTTCCCTAGCTACTAAGTGAAGGAGGGTGTGTTAGTTCAGCTCCAAAAATTATATTTGCAAAATGGCTTCATTTTGTGTAGTTGGGCGGTGCATGATAGTTGTTTCGACTATATGATTGGTGTATACAACGCACACACTTTTTTTCCGGGAATATGATTGGACGACAGTTAATCATTAAAGATAATTTACGCAGGACAGGACATCCATACGAATGGTATTTTTTTTTAAGTATTGAAAAACTGTTCCGTTATTCTTCTTTCTCTGTCGATGTCGGGTACTACAACACGTTACTATTACACTGTTATCGCGGGTACTACAACACGTTACTACTACACTGTTATTACATGTTTTTACACTGTACTTTGTATTAGAATAACAAATATTACATATTACAATGTTTTACAATATATGGTATTAACATTCCTACTCGCCAATCCAATCAGTAGGGCTCTTTAAACTGGTGTGAATATACCACGACATGATAGGACCGGTAACTGATAACCACTGTCTGTAACCATTCCTCTGTATTGAAACATGCAGACAACACAACTCGCATTCAAGACAGATAAATAAAATACAAATCAAGCCTGAATACCCTAAAAATAACTTTATTTAAAAAAAAAATACTAAGATGTCATATTCTACAACAAAAAAATAACAGATCACCCCCCCCCCCCCTCAACATTTCAGACAGCCAGGTAAAAACAGAGTACACTACTGAAGTTTCTTTTCCTCAGGTATAATTTACTTTTAGTAGCAGATCTTAAAATCAAACGTTTTTAGCTATGCAAAAGTAGTAAAAGCAGAGGACGATACAGTATTAAAGGAAACATAATAGTGATCAAAGTTCTTTCGGCAATTGAGCAAATTTCAGATCTTTTGAGCACAAACTTGAACATTGTGAAAATTGTGTGCAACTTCTGGCGCGCGTTTACTGTGAACACTGAGGCTGTACCTACTTTAAATTACAGTTTTACTGTGAACACTGAGGCTCTACCTGCTTTAAGTTACAGTTTTACTGTGAACACTGAGTCTGTACCTGCTTTAAGTTACAGTTTTACTGTGAACACTGAGGCTGTACCTGCTTTAAGTTACAGTTTTACTGTGAACACTGAGGCTGTACCTGCTTTAAGTTACAGTTTTACTGTGAACACTGAGTCTGTACCTGCTTTAAGTTACAGTTTTACTGTGAACACTGAGGCTGTACCTGCTTTAAGCTACAGTTTTACTGTGAACACTGAGGCTGTACCTGCTTTAAGTTACAGTTTTACTGTGAACACTGAGGCTCTACCTGCTTTAAGTTACAGTTTTACTGTGAACACTGAGGCTCTACCTGCTTTAAGTTACAGTTTTACTGTGAACACTGAGGCTGTACCTGCTTTAAGTTACAGTTTTACTGTGAACACTGAGGCTCTACCTGCTTTAAGTTACAGTTTTACTGTGAACACTGAGGCTGGACTTGCTGTTACAGTTTTACTGTGAACACTGAGGCTGGACTTGCTGTTACAGTTTTACTGTGAACACTGAGGCTGTACCTGCTTTAAGTTACAGTTTTACTGTGAACACTGAGGCTGGACTTGCTGTTACAGTTTTACTGTGAACACTGAGGCTGTACCTGCTTTAAGTTACAGTTTTACTGTGAACACTGAGGCTGGACTTGCTGTTACAGTTTTACTGTGAACACTGAGGCTCTACCTGCTTTAAGTTACAGTTTTACTGTGAACACTGAGGCTGTACCCACTTTAAGTTACAGGTTTACTGTGAACACTGAGGCTCTACCTGCTTTAAGTTACAGTTTTACTGTGAACACTGAGGCTCTACCTGCTTTCAGTTACAGTTTTAACAGTGGTCAAGTAGGCTGCTCTGGCTATTTGATCATCATGTAGGCTTACCAGAGTAGCCTACCATCAAAAACAATGGAGAAAATGCATCCCATAGCATTTTAACATGGAAATAGCCGTTCTATTGTTCAACCTACAGTAGCAGTCAATGTGTGGTGTTCAATGCAGGCCTACATTCCATGAGACTGTTGAAACAAACATGCAGGGATTGACAACCTGCTCATCCACTTGTCCTTTAGACAAGGAGGTGACTGAACACGTTTTTGTGTTGTTGGATGCAAGAAACCACAAAATGCATTGTTATTCTCATACCATTATTACAGAGAATCAGACAAATTATTGCTACCTTCCGCTTTTTTGCTACTTAGCTTATTCAAGCATGTCTCAAAATACAACACTGCCCCTTTAAGACCGAATATAGGGATACTGCAGCTCTGATTGGTTATGGCGCATCGGTCGGTGTAGAGTATGGGCTTGTGTCGTGCCTGATGTCGTGCCTGTCAATACAATAGAATCCTACTCCAATTCTCTCTGCCTACAAGAAAATCTCTTGCATAGTTTGTTTTCGTTCAGTGTGGTTGCATTGAAAATGGCTAATATTGCGCTGATTAAATCCTAATTCGCACAGTAAAGGGAAACACTGATAGTGTTAACTAAAAGGGTAAACTAGACAGTTCAATCTCGTACATCTCTGCGCGGGCTGAAGTCCCGGGGAGCCGTGCGCCCACGCAGCTAATAATTGATAATAATAATATTAACAGTATAGGAGTAAATAGGAAATGGAAATCAACTTTAATGGCAAGTTTCCTAGACACAGATTAAATGTAGGCTTAGTTTAGTACTAATAAATCTGCTTAATGGAAAATCTCCATTGAAATAGCTCTTTAGTCCAGGACTAGGATTAATCTGTTTCTCGGGAAATGATCTCTAAATATCAAATCGCATTTTAAATAAACCCGCTGTAGACTATTGATTACTTCTACTATCTCTGTAGATCAAGTATCAATCTCTCAAAAGTCCTCTCTCCTCATCTCACTCTCTTCATCACCCCCTCCACACAAAAAAAGAGACTAAAACATGAAAATGAAATCTTCATCTACGTATATTAAAATGCTAAAATATAAAATCGTTTGTAGATCTTTATTTCATTCTGAACAGCTGTTGGGTCTAATGACCACAGAGATCAGAGAACTACAGTTACGTTCTAATGTATTGGCACACTTTAAATAATTCACAAGTTCTTCTAAAAACAATAAGTTGACATTGAAAAGAAAACTGTGCGTTCACACGTATATATTAGTTTGATTAACAACTGCACAGGACCAAGAAAATAAAAGTCACTTCAAAGTCAGAAAATGGCCTGGACTAAAGTATCCCAAATCCATTTGGTTGGAGGCAGGTGATTATCTTTATACTGTGTAATTTTATCTCCCCAACCAGTCCCAACCAGTCCCAACCAGTCACCACCAGTCCCAACCAGTCCCAACCAGTCACCACCAGTCCCAACCAGTCACCACCAGTCCCAACCAGTCCCAACCAGTCCCAACCAGTCCCAACCAGTCCCAACATGCTCACAGTACTGACAACACAACCAGTCTCACAGTACTGACGGTAACAACCAGTCTCAACAGTACTGACGATAACAACCAGTCTCAACCAGTCTCAACAGTACTGACGATAACAACCAGTCTCAACCAGTCTCAACAGTACTGACGATAACAACCAGTCTCAACCAGTCTCACAGTACTGACGATAACAACCAGTCTCACAGTACTGACGATAACAACCAGTCCCAACCAGTCCCAACCAGTCCCAACCAGTCCCAACATGCTCACAGTACTGACAACACAACCAGTCTCACAGTACTGACGATAACAACCAGTCTCAACAGTACTGACGATAACAACCAGTCTCAACAGTACTGACGATAACAACCAGTCTCACAGTACTGCCAATAACAACCAGTCTCAACAGTACTGACGATAACAACCAGTCTCAACAGTACTGACGATAACAACCAGTCTCAACAGTACTGACGATAACAACCAGTCTCAACAGTACTGACGATAACAACCAGTCTCAACAGTACTGACGATAACAACCAGTCTCAACAGTACTGACGATAACAACCAGTCTCAACAGTACTGACGATAACAACCAGTCTCAACCAGTCTCAACAGTACTAACCATAACAACCAGTCTTACAGTACATGTATTGGACACATGGAAACTGGATATAGACAAACGCGCGCACACACACACACACACACACACACACACACACACACACACACACACACACACACACACACACAGCTCTAACACACACCTGTCTTACACACAGCTCTAACACACATCTGTCTTACAAGCTCACAACACACACCTGTCTTACACGCTCACAACACACACCTGTGTTACAAGCTCACAACACACACCTGTCTTACACGCTCACAACACACACCTGTTTTACAAGCTCACAACACACACCTGTGTTACAAGCTCACAACACACACCTGTGTTACACGCTCACAACACACATCTGTGTTACACGCTCACACACACACACACCTGTGTTACTCCTTCCGCATGCTTCGATTCGGCTGAACCAAACGAGGGAACTCGCATGCTCCCTTAAAAGACCTTCTCTTGAAAAACAAAACAAAAAGTAGCGATGGTACTGTTTGTCTAACTTGAGACGCCGTAGCCAATATACACTTCCTAAAAATAATCAGAATTAATCTAAAGATAACTCAAGAAATCTGTCCCAAAATGTACGTTTTTGTCAAGGAGATGCTAGTCGAACGGTTTTACATCTAAACGAAGATGTTTGTTGCCGTATTTCTCAATGAAAACGATTAGTCTGTCGTTGAATGACAAACACTTACTGAACGATTAGTCTGTCGCTGAATGACAAACACTTACTGAAGAATCCCTACTGTTGACCAATCACTGACGGAGGGGTGTAGACTCGGACACTGAACTTCGGCTTGCCAGGAGAAAGAACGCGTAAAAAATCCCTCACCGAAATCAACAGAAATGTCACGAGGTACAAAATATACAATATTCACAAACTATTTTGGATGGGAAGCATGCGGATAACTCCTTTACACACCTGTCTCACACACACCTGTCTTACACACCTGTCTTCCACACAGCTCACACACACCTGCGGACTGTAGGGCCTGAGTTTGAGCATGGACCAGAAGAAGCTCATAAAAATATAGTAGGGCTGGGGGACTCAACTAAAGGGTTAAACAAGAGTCTCTCTCAGCTTCCTCTATATAGTAACCTGAAGGCAGTGGACAGGTGACACAGCTTCCTCTATATAGTAACCTGAAGGCAGTGGACAGGTGACACAGCTTCCTCTATATAGTAACCTGAAGGCAGTGGACAGATTAGGGCCTAATTTATTTATTTTAATTGACTGATTTTCTTCTTTGAACTGTAACTCAGTAAAATCGTTGAAATTGTTGTATGTAATGTTTATATTTTTGTTCAATATAGTTACCGGAAGGCAGAGGACAGGTGAAAAACTAACAGCTTCCTGTCTAGTTACCTGAAGGCAGAGGACAGGTGAAACTAACAGCTTCCTGTCTAGTTACCGGAAGGCAGAGGACAGGTGAAAACTAACAGCTTCCTGTCTAGTTACCTGAAGGCAGAGGACAGGTGAAACTAACAGCTTCCTGTCTAGTTGCCGGAAGGCAGAGGACAGGTGAAACTAACAGCTTCCTGTCTAGTTACCGGAAGGCAGAGGACAGGTGAAACTAACAGCTTCCTGTCTAGTTACCGGAAGGCAGAGGACAGGTGAAATTAACAGCTTCCTGTCTAGTTACCTGAAGGCAGAGGACAGGTGAAACTAACAGCTTCCTGTCTAGTTACCGGAAGGCAGAGGACAGGTGAAATTAACAGCTTCCTGTCTAGTTACCTGAAGGCAGAGGACAGGTGAAATGAACAGCTTCCTGTCTAGTTACCTGAAGGCAGAGGACAGGTGAAACTAACAGCTTCCTGTCTAGTTACCGGAAGGCAGAGGACAGGTGAAACTAACAGCTTCCTGTCTAGTTACCTGAAGGCAGAGGACAGGTGAAATTAACAGCTTCCTGTCTAGTTACCTGAAGGCAGAGGACAGGTGAAACTAACAGCTTCCTGTCTAGTTACCGGAAGGCAGAGGACAGGTGAAATTAACAGCTTCCTGTCTATCGTGACATAAAGGCAGTGGACAGGAGAAACTTTAAATTAAGGCCAGCTGGGTTGACCAGGAGA
>NC_088229.1:2548181-2563181 GCF_036934945.1 Oncorhynchus masou masou | reverse complement strand
TGGAGGGTAGACTACCAGCAGTACTGTAGTGGAGGGTAGACCACCAGCAGTACTGTAGTGGAGGGTAGACTACCAGCAGTACTGTAGTGGAGGGTAGACCACCAGCAGTACTGTAGTAGAGGGTAGACCACCAGCAGTACTGTAGTGGAGGGTAGACCACCAGCAGTACTATAGTGGAGGGTAGACTACCAGCAGTACTGTAGTGGAGGGTAGACCACCAGCAGTACTGTAGTGGAGGGTAGACTACCAGCAGTACTGTAGTGGAGGGTAGACCACCAGCAGTACTGTAGTGGAGGGTAGACTACCAGCAGTACTGTAGTGGAGGGTAGACCACCAGCAGTACTGTAGTGGAGGGTAGACCACCAGCAGTACTGTAGTGGAGGGTAGACCACCAGCAGTACTGTAGTGGAGGGTAGACCACCAGCAGTACTGTAGTGGAGGGTAGACTACCAGCAGTACTGTAGTGGAGGGTAGACTACCAGCAGTACTGTATTGGAGGGTAGACTACCAGCAGCACTGTAGTCCTAGTGGAGGGTAGACTACCCGCAGTACTGTAGTGGAGGGTAGACTACCAGCAGCACTGTAGTCCTAGTGGAGGGTAGACTACCAGCAGTACTGTAGTGGAGGGTAGACTACCAGCAGTACTGTAGTGGAGGGTAGACCACCAGCAGTACTGTAGTGGAGGGTAGACTACCAGCAGTACTGTAGTGGAGGGTAGACCACCAGCAGTACTGTAGTGGAGGGTAGACCACCAGCAGTACTGTAGTGGAGGGTAGACTACCAGCAGTACTGTAGTGGAGGGTAGACCACCAGCAGTACTGTAGTGGAGGGTATACCAGGTAGGGCTGTATAATATCAGGTAGGGCTGTATAATATCACGTAGGGCTGTATAATATCAGGTAGGGCTGTATAATATCACGTAGGGCTGTATAATATCAGGTAGGGCTGTATAATATCACGTAGGGCTGTATAATATCAGGTAGGGCTGTATAATATCAGGTAGGGCTGTATAATATCACGTAGGGCTGTATAATATCACGTAGGGCTGTATAATATCAGGTAGGGCTGTATAATATCACGTAGGGCTGTATAATATCACGTAGGGCTGTATAATATCAGGTAGGGCTGTATAATATCAGGTAGGGCTGTATAATATCAGGTAGGGCTGTATAATACCAGGTAGGGCTCCCGTCTGGATTACTGCAACTCGCTGTTGGCTGGGCTCCCTGCCTGCCCATTAAACCCCTACAACTCATCCAGAACGCCGCAGCCCGTCTGGTGTTCAACCTTCCCAAGTTCTCTCACGTCACCCCGCTCCTCCGCTCTCTCCACTGGCTTCCAGTTGAAGCTCGCATCCGCTACAAGACCATGGTGCTTGCCTACGGAGCTGTGAGGGGAACGGCACCGCAGTACCTCCAGGCTCTGATCAGGCCCTACACCCAAACAAGGGCACTGCGTTCATCCACCTCTGGCCTGCTCGCCTCCCTACCACTGAGGAAGTACAGTTCCCTCTCAGCCCAGTCAAAACTGTTCGCTGCTCTGGCCCCCCAATGGTGGAACAAACTCCCTCACGACGCCAGGACAGCGGAGTCAATCACCACCTTCCGGAGACACCTGAAACCCCACCTCTTTAAGGAATACCTAGGATAGGATAAAGTAATCCTTCTCACCCCCCCCCCCTTAAATGATTTAGATGCACTATTGTAAAGTGGCTGTTCCACTGGATGTCATAAGGTGAACTCACCAATTTGTAAGTCGCTCTGGATAAGAGCGTCTGCCAAATGACTTAAATGTAAAAATGTAAATGTATAATATCAGGTAGGGCTGTACTGCTGAAATGTATTGAGTCAGTAAGTATTCAACCCCTTTGTTATGGGAAGCCTAAATAAGTTCAGGAGTAAAAATAATTTTAACAAGTCACATAAGAAATTGCATGGACTCTCTCTGTGTGCAATAATAGTCTTTAACATGATGTTTGAATTACTACCTTATCTCTGTACCCCATACATACAATTGTCTGTAAGGTCCCTCAGTCAAGCAGTGAATTTCTAACAGATTCAAACACAAAAACCAGGGATATTTTCCAATGTCTCGCAAAGAAGGGCACCTATTGGTAGATGGGTAAAGAAAATATTGAATATCTCTTTTAGAATGGTGAACTTATTAATTACACTTTGGATGGTGTATCAATACACCCAGTCACTACAAAGATACAGGCGTCCTTCCTAACTCAGTTGCTGGAGAGGAAGGAAACTGCTCTGGGATTTCACCATGAGACCAATGGCGACATTAAAACAGTTACAGAGTGAAATGGCTGTGATAAAACTGAGGATGGATCAACAACATTGCAGTTACTCCACAATACCAACCTACATGACCGAGTGAAAAGAAGGAAGCCTGTACAGAATTTAAATATTCCAAAACATACATCCTGTTTACAATAAGGCACCAAAGTAAAACTGCACAAAATATGGCAAAGCAATTAACTTTTTGTCCTGAATAAAAATGGTTATGTTTGGGGCAAATCCAATGCAACACATTACTGATTGCCATCATCCATAATTTCAAGCATAGTGGTGGCTGCATCATGTTATGGGTATGCTTGTAATTATTAAGGACCGGGGTTTTCAGGATAAAACAATAAATGGAATGGAGCTAAGCAGAGGCAAAATCCTAGAGGGAAACCTGGTTCAGTCTGTTTTCCACCAGACACTGGGAGATGAATTCACCTTTCAGCAGGACAATAACCTAAAACACAAGGCCAAATCTACACTGGAGATGCTTACCAACGACCTAAAACACAAGGCCAAATCTACACTGGAGATGCTTACCAAGATGACATGGAATGTTCCTGAGTGGCCTAGTTACAGTTTTGACTGAATCTACTTGAAAATCTAAGGCAAAACTTTAAAATGGCAGTCTAGCAATGATCAACAACCAATTTGATAGAGCTTGAAGTATTTTGAAAATAATAATGGGTAAATGTTGCACAATCCATGTGTGGAAAGCTCTTAGACACTTACCCAGAAAGACTCACAGCTATAATCGTTGCCAAAGGTGCTTCTACAAGGTATTGACTCAGGGGTGTAAAAACTTATGTAAAATTAGATATTTCTGTATTTCACTTTCAATACATTTGCCAACATGTCTAAAAACTTGTTTTCACATTACATTATGAGGTATTGTGTGTAGTGGATGAGAAACAAAAACGATTTCATCCATTTTTAATTCAGGCTGTAACAACAAAATGTGGAATAAGTCAAGGAGTATAAATACTTTCTGAACGCGCTGTAGATAATATCCCCGAAGTCTGAAATAGACATAAAAGTGGCCTGGACAAATTTCCTTGACTCAGGGGTGTAGGGAGGACACCTTATCAAACCCCATAGAGGACACCTTATCCAACCCCATAGAGGACACCTTATCCAACCCCATAGAGGACACCTTATCCAACCCCGTGGAGAACAGCTTATCCAACCCTGTGGAGGACAGCTTATCCAACCCTGTGGAGGACAGCTTATCCAACCCTGTGGAGGACAGCTTATCCAACCCTGTGGAGGACAGCTTATCCAACCCTGTGGAGGACAGCTTATCCAACCCTGTGGAGGACAGCTTATCCAACCCTGTGGAGGACAGCTTATCCAACCCTGTGGAGGACACCTTATCCAACCCTGTGGAGGACAGCTTATCCAACCCTGTGGAGGACAGCTTATCCAACCCTGTGGAGGACACCTTATCCAACCCCGTAGAAGACACCTTATCCAACCCCGTAGAAGACACCTTATCCAACCCCATAGAGGACACCTTATCCAACCCCATAGAGTACACCTTATCCAACCCCATAGAGGACACCTTATCCAACCCCATAGAGTACACCTTATCCAACCCCATAGAGTACACCTTATCCAACCCTATGGAGGACAGCTTATCCAACCCCATAGAGGAAACCTTATCCAACCCCGTAGAAGACACCTTATCCAACCCCATAGAGGACACCTTATCCAACCCCATAGAGGACACCTTATCCAACCCCATAGAGTACACCTTATCCAACCCCATAGAGGACACCTTATCCAACCCCATAGAGTACACCTTATCCAACCCCATAGAGTACACCTTATCCAACCCTATGGAGGACAGCTTATCCAACCCCATAGAGGAAACCTTATCCAACCCCATAGAGGACACCTTATCCAACCCCATAGAGTACACCTTATCCAACCCCATAGAGGAAACCTTATCCAACCCCGTAGAAGACACCTTATCCAACCCCATAGAGGAAACCTTATCCAACCCTATGGAGGACACCTTATCCAACCCCATAGAGGAAACCTTATCCAACCCCGTAGAAGACACCTTATCCAACCCCATAGAGGAAACCTTATCCAACCCCGTAGAGGACAGCTTATCCAACCCCGTGGAGGACACCTTATCCAACCCCGTAGAAGACACCTTATCCAACCCCATAGAGTACACCTTATCCAACCCTATGGAGGACACCTTATCCAACCCCATAGAGGAAACCTTATCCAACCCCGTAGAAGACACCTTATCCAACCCCATAGAGGAAACCTTATCCAACCCCGTAGAGGACAGCTTATCCAACCCCGTGGAGGACACCTTTATCCAACCCCGTAGAAGACACCTTATCCAACCCCATAGAGGAAACCTTATCCAACCCCGTAGAGGACAGCTTATCCAACCCCGTAGAGGACACCTTATCCAACCCCGTAGAGTACACCTTATCCAACCCCGTAGAGGACACCTTATCCAACCCTGTGGAGGACAGCTTATCCAACCCTGTGGAGGACAGCTTATCCAACCCCGTAGAGGACACCTTATCCAACCCTGTGGAGGACAGCTTATCCAACCCTGTGGAGGACAGCTTATCCAACCCTGTGGAGGACAGCTTATCCAACCCCGTGGAGGACAGCTTATCCAACCCCATAGAGGACACCTTACCAAACCCCATAGAGGACAGCTTATCCAACCCTATGGAGGACACCTTATCCAACCCCATAGAGGACACCTTATCCAACCCCATAGAGGACACCTTATCCAACCCCATAGAGGACACCTTATCCAACCCCATAGAGGACACCTTATCCAACCCCGTAGAGGACAGCTTATCCAACCCCATAGAGGAAACCTTATCCAACCCCGTAGAAGACACCTTACCAAACCCCATAGAGGACAGCTTATCCAACCCCGTAGAGGACAGCTTATCCAACCCTGTGGAGGACAGCTTATCCAACCCTATGGAGGACAGCTTATCCAACCCTGTGGAGGACAGCTTATCCAACCACATAGAGGCTGTATGTGGGAGGAACAGTCAGCTGGAGGCTGTATGGGGGAAGAACAGTCAGCTGGAGGCTGTATGAGGGAGGAACAGTCAACTGGAGGCTGTATGTGGGAGGAACAGTCAGCTGGAGGCTGTATGAGGGAGGAACAGACAGCTGGAGGCTGTATGAGGGAGGAACAGACAGCTGGAGGCTGTATGAGGGAGGAACAGACAGCTGGAGGCTGTATGGGGGAGGAACAGTCAACTGGAGGCTGTATGGGGGAGGAACAGTCAGCTGGAGGCTGTATGGGGGAGGAACAGACAGCTGGAGGCTGTATGAGGGAGGAACAGACAGCTGGAGGCTGTATGGGGGAGGAACAGTCAACTGGAGGCTGTATGGGGGAAGAACAGTCAGCTGGAGGCTGTATGGGGGAGGAACAGTCAGCTGGAGGCTGTATGGGGGAGGAACAGACAGCTGGAGGCTGTATGAGGGAGGAACAGACAGCTGGAGGCTGTATGGGGGAGGAACAGTCAACTGGAGGCTGTATGGGGGAGGAACAGACAGCTGGAGGCTGTATGAGGGAGGAACAGACAGCTGGAGGCTGTATGAGGGAGGAACAGACAGCTGGAGGCTGTATGAGGGAGGAACAGTCAGCTGGAGGCTGTATGGGGGAGGAACAGTCAACTGGAGGCTGTATGTGGGAGGAACAGCTGATTAAAAGCATCACAAATCTGAACTTTTTCAGTCATGACGCAGGACTCTAACAATACTTGATTAGACAGGGAAGTAGAGGAATGACCCACCGCTTCAGTGAATTAACGATTTTCCAGAATCTAGAGGGATCACTAGCAGTCTGTCATAGCGCTAAGGAAGCAGTTTCATTTGACTTGTTAAACAGTCTGTCATAGCGCTAAGGAAGTAGTTCCATTCAGCCTGTTTAACAGAGTCTGTCATAGCGCTAAGGAAGTAGTTTCATTTGGTCTGTTTAACAGTCTGTCATAGCTCTAAGGAAGTAATTTCATTTGGTCTGTTTAACAGTCTGTCATAGCTCTAAGGAAGTAGTTTCATTCAGCCTGTTTAACAGAGTCTGTCAGCGCTAAGGAAGTAGTTTCATTTGGTCTGTTTAACAGTCTGTCATAGCTCTAAGGAAGTAGTTTCATTTGACTTGTTTAACAGTCTGTCATAGCGCTAAGGAAGTAGTTTCATTCAACCTGTTTAACAGAGTCTGTCATAGCGCTAAGGAAGTAGTTTCATTCAGCCTGTTTAACAGAGTCTGTCATAGCGCTAAGGAAGTAGTTTCATTCAGCCTGTTTAACAGAGTCTGTCATAGCGCTAAGGAAGTAGTTTCATTCAGCCTGTTTAACAGAGTCTGTCATAGCGCTAAGGAAGTAGTTTCATTCAGCCTGTTTAACAGAGTCTGTCATAGCGCTAAGGAAGTAGTTTCATTCAGCCTGTTTAACAGAGTCTGTCATAGCGCTAAGGAAGTAGTTTCATTCAGCTTGTTTAACAGAGTCTGTCATAGCGCTAAGGAAGTAGTTTCATTCAGCCTGTTTAACAGAGTCTGTCATAGCGCTAAGGAAGTAGTTTCATTCAGCCTGTTTAACAGAGTCTGTCATAGCGCTAAGGAAGTAGTTTCATTCAGCCTGTTTAACAGAGTCTGTCATAGCGCTAAGGAAGTAGTTTCATTCAGCCTGTTTAACAGAGTCTGTCATAGCGCTAAGGAAGTAGTTTCATTCAGCCTGTTTAACAGAGTCTGTCATAGCGCTAAGGAAGTAGTTTCATTCAGCCTGTTTAACAGAGTCTGTCATAGCGCTAAGGAAGTAGTTTCATTCAGCCTGTTTAACAGAGTCTGTCATAGCGCTAAGGAAGTAGTTTCATTTGGCCTGTTAACAGTCTGTCATAGCTCTAAGGAAGTAGTTTCATTCAGCCTGTTTAACAGAGTCTGTCATAGCGCTAAGGAAGTAGTTTCATTTGGCCTGTTAACAGTCTGTCATAGCGCTAAGGAAGTAGTTTCATTCAGCCTGTTTAACAGAGTCTGTCATAGCGCTAAGGAAGTAGTTTCATTTGGCCTGTTAACAGTCTGTCATAGCGCTAAGGAAGTAGTTTCATTCGGTCTGTTTAACAGAGTCTGTCATAGCGCTAAGGAAGTAGTTTCATTCAGCCTGTTTAACAGAGTCTGTCATAGCGCTAAGGAAGTAGTTTCATTCAGCTTGTTTAACAGAGTCTGTCATAGCGCTAAGGAAGTAGTTTCATTCAGCCTGTTTAACAGAGTCTGTCATAGCGCTAAGGAAGTAGTTTCATTCAGCCTGTTTAACAGAGTCTGTCATAGCGCTAAGGAAGTAGTTTCATTCAGCCTGTTTAACAGAGTCTGTCATAGCGCTTAGGAAGTAGTTTCATTTGGCCTGTTTAACAGAGTCTGTCATAGCGCTAAGGAAGCAGTTTCATTTGACTTGTTTAACAGTCTGTCATAGCGCTAAGGAAGTAGTTTCATTTAGCTCCGTCTCAGGGGCCTAAGGCTCCGTCTCAGGGGCGATAGGATAGGGGGAGATGGAGAGAGAGGGGGAGATGGAGAGAGAGGGGGAGATGGAGAGAGAGGGGGAGATGGAGAGAGAGGGGGAGATGGAGAGATAGGGGGAGATGGAGAGAGAATGGGAGAGAGAGAGAGGGGGAGAACGGAAGAGAGAGTGTCTGAGATAATCATCCCTAACCTTTTCCCTCTGGATCTTACCATCGAAACGTAGCTGTAATTTTGTCCCTAACCTTACTGTAAGACCAGATGGGAACACATGGGATTCTCACAGCTGAGAGGGAGAGAGGAATTGTATGTATTTTTTGTTTAACCTTTATTTAACTAGGCAAGTCAGTGAAGAACAAATTCTTATTTACAATGATGGCCTGGGAACAGTGGGTTAACTGCCTGTTCAGGGGCAGAACGACAGATTTTTACCTTGTCAGCTCGGGGGATTCCATCTAGCAACCTTTCGGTTACTGACCTAACGATCTAACCACTTGGCTTCAAAGATATTTAAGTTTATTAGCAACAAGTACAATAAAAAAAACAATTAAAAAATACCCACTTCACTCATAACATTTACTTTCATCAATATTGCCTTGAATCTGTACAGGTTATCAATGTGATTTATAATCACAGCTAACATCGCAAGGGAGTTCAAACATCTATATGGCACAAACACTGTTCTCTAGGCATTATCACATCCTATTCCAGAAGATGTCTGATGATTGAATCGTTTGGAACTTGATTGACTCCAGAGCTCACAAAGTATGTTCTCCTCGTCCCAGATCTCCATGGTCATTGTTCTGCATGACGATTCCATAAGGAGTTGAGACAAGAGAGCACAAACAGCCTGGCACCCAGGCTAGAAGGCACATTACATTACGAGCCAATATAACATCACCCACCCCACTCTCTCCCCTTATAAAACTGTACTGACCAGCGTACACATCCTTCATGTTTAACATCACTACCACCTCCAAATGAATCATGGGACTATTGCAATTAGTTGATCAGTCTTTGATTGGATTGGTCTAGTCTGTCTGTCACGGATCACTCTGCTCGGTCATTGACTGCTCTGGTCTGCCATCTCGGTGTCTGAGCTCAGACTCAGCTCTGCGATGTGGTACAGGGCGAAGTCTGGGGAGAGGCGGGACGACAACGGTGATTGGCTGACCTGGGCGTCCCTGTCTCGTGATTGGACCATGGCCTGGCGCAGGCAGGAGATCCACTGCTGCTTGTTGAATGAGTCGTTGGCCTGGAGACTGTGAGACTGGGCCTTGGAGCGCCCCCTACTGGACACCCTGAGACAGTTACGTACTGACAGACAGAGGGAGAATGAGGATCAGTAGCAGTCTAACACCCAGCAACACCCAGCAACAGTCAGCAACAGTCAGCAACACCCAGCAACACCCAGCAACACCCAGCAACACCCAGCAACACCCAGCAACACCCAGCAACACTCAGCAACACCCAGCAACACCCAGCAACACCCAGCAACACCCAGCAACACCCAGCAACACCCAGCAACAGTCTGCAACAGTCAGCAACACCCAGCAACACCCAGCAACACCCAGCAACACCCAGCAACACCCAGCAACACTCAGCAACACCCAGCAACACTCAGCAACACCCAGCAACACCCAGCAACACCCAGCAACACCCAGCAACACCCAGCAACACTCAGCAACACCCAGCAACACCCAGCAACACCCAGCAACACCCAGCAACACCCAGCAACACCCAGCAACACCCAGCAACACCCAGCAACACTCAGCAACACCCAGCAACACTCAGCAACACCCAGCAACACCCAGCAACACCCAGCAACACCCAGCAACAGTCAGCAACACCCAGCAACACTCAGCAACACTCAGCAACACTCAGCAACACTCAGTAACAGTCCATACCTTTGTCGTTGCCGCTGGTGAAGGCCCCCCTGAAGGCCCCTCCACCGCCGCCCTCCCCGTCAGGTAGGTCTTCTAGGTGGAGTGTGGCGGTGGGGAGGGGCTGGCGGTACACCTGAAAGACCACACCCCCTTCTTTGTCCTCCACCGAGCGGGTCAGAACCAGACACAGCTCAAACAGGAACACATGGAGCTTCTACAGGAGGATGGATATACAATGCGTTCAGAAAGTATTCAGACCCCTTGACAGGCAGGTAGCCTAGTGGTTAGAGGAGGCAGGTAGCCTAGTGGTTAGAGGAGACAGGTAGCCTAGTGGTTAGAGGAGACAGGTAGCCTAGTGGTGAGAGGAGACAGGTAACCTAGTGGTTAGAGGAGACAGGTAACCTAGTGGTTAGAGGAGACAGGTAGCCTAGTGGTTAGAGGAGACAGGTAGCCTAGTGGTTAGAGGAGACAGGTAGCCTAGTGGTTAGAGGAGGCAGGTAGCCTAGTGGTTAGAGGAGGCAGGTAGCCTAGTGGTTAGAGGAGACAGGTAGCCTAGTGGTTAGAGGAGGCAGGTAGCCTAGTGGTTAGAGGAGGCAGGTATCCTAGTGGTTAGAGGAGGCAGGTAGCCTAGTGGTTAGAGGAGGCAGGTAGCCTAGTGGTTAGAGGAGGCAGGTAGCCTAGTGGTGAGAGGAGGCAGGTAGCCTAGTGGTGAGAGGAGGCAGGTAGTCTAGTGGTGAGAGGAGGCAGGTAGCCTAGTGGTGAGAGGAGGCAGGTAGCCTAGTGGTGAGAGGAGGCAGGTAGCCTAGTGGTGAGAGGAGGCAGGTAGCCTAGTGGTGAGAGGAGGCAGGTAGCCTAGTGGTGAGAGGAGGCAGGTAGCCTAGTGGTTAGAGGAGGCAGGTAGCCTAGTGGTGAGAGGAGGCAGGTAGCCTAGTGGTGAGAGGAGGCAGGTAGCCTAGTGGTTAGAGGAGGCAGGTAGCCTAGTGGTTAGAGGAGGCAGGTAGTCTAGTGGTGAGAGCTTTGGGCCAGTAATCTAAAGGTTGCTAGATGGAATCCCCCGAGCTGACAACGTAAAAATCTGTCTTTCTGCCCCTGAACAAGGCAGTTAACCAACTGTTCCTAGGCCGTCATTGAAATTAAGAATTGGTTCTTAACTGACTAGCCTAGTTAAATAAAGGTTAAATAAAACAACACTGGCTCCAACCCACCTAACATTTGATTTATTTTCGTAACTGAATTGTTTTAATCAGGGGAACCCGTTGAGACCAGGGTCGTTAATCAGGGGAACCCGTTGAGACCAGGGTCGTTAATCAGGGGAACCCGTTGAGACCAGGGTCGTTAATCAGGGGAACCCGTGGAGACCAGGGTCGTTAATCAGGGGAACCCGTTGAGACCAGGGTCGTTAATCAGTGGAACCCGTTGAGACCAGGGTCGTTAATCAGTGGAACCCGTTGAGACCAGGGTCGTTAATCAGGGGAACCCGTTGAGACCAGGGTCGTTAATCGGGGGAACCCGTGGAGACCAGGGTCGTTAATCGGGGGAACCCGTGGAGACCAGGGTCGTTAATCGGGGGAACCCGTTGAGACCAGGGTCATTAATCGGGGGAACCCGTTGAGACCAGGGTCGTTAATCGGGGGAACCCGTTGAGACCAGGGTCGTTAATCGGGGGAACCCGTGGAGACCAGGGTCGTTAATCAGGGGAACCCGTTGAGACCAGGGTCGTTAATCAGGGGAACCCGTGGAGACCAGGGTCGTTAATCAGGGGAACCCGTTGAGACCAGGGTCGTTAATCAGGGGAACCCGTTGAGACCAGGGTCGTTAATCAGGGGAACCCTTTGAGACCAGGGTCGTTAATCAGGGGAACCCGTTGAGACCAGGGTCGTTAATCAGGGGAACCCGTTGAGACCAGGGTCGTTAATCAGGGGAACCCGTTGAGACCAGGGTCGTTAATCAGGGGAACCCGTTGAGACCAGGGTCGTTAATCAGGGGAACCCGTTGAGACCAGGGTCGTTAATCAGGGGAACCCGTTGAGACCAGGGTCGTTAATCAGGGGAACCCGTTGAGACCAGGGTCGTTAATCAGGGGAACCCTGATTAAATAAATTTAACAAATGAGTCTAATATTTCCCTTGCAGCACCAGGGATTATTTGTATATAAATATACACACAGTCGGAAGTTTACATACACTTAGGTTGGAGTCATTAAAACTAGTTTACAGACACTTAGGTTGGAGTCATTAAAACTAGTTTACATACACTTAGGTTGGAGTCATTAAAACTAGTTTACATACACTGAGGTTGGAGTCATTAAAACTAGTTTACAGACACTTAGGTTGGAGTCATTAAAACTAGTTTACACACACTGAGGTTGGAGTCATTAAAACTAGTTTACATACACTGAGGTTGGAGTCATTAAAACTAGTTTACATACACTGAGGTTGGAGTCATTAAAACTAGTTTACACACACTTAGGTTGGAGTCATTAAAACTAGTTTACATACACTTAGGTTGGAGTCATTAAAACTAGTTTACATACACTTAGGTTGGAGTCATTAAAACTAGTTTACATCCACTGAGGTTGGAGTCATTAAAACTAGTTTACATACACTTAGGTTGGAGTCATTAAAACTAGTTTACATACACTTAGGTTGGAGTCATTAAAACTAGTTTACATCCACATAGGTTGGAGTCATTAAAACTAGTTTACACACACTTAGGTTGGAGTCATTAAAACTAGTTTACATACACTTAGGTTGGAGTCATTAAAACTAGTTTACACACACTGAGGTTGGAGTCATTAAAACTAGTTTACATACACTTAGGTTGGAGTCATTAAAACTAGTTTACATACACTTAGGTTGGAGTCATTAAAACTAGTTTACATCCACTTAGGTTGGAGTCATTAAAACTAGTTTACATACACTTAGGTTGGAGTCATTAAAACTAGTTTACACACACTTAGATTGGAGTCATTAAAACTAGTTTACATACACTAAGGTTGGAGTCATTAAAACCTGTTTTTCAACCACTCCACAAACTCAAACTCAAAGAAATAAAAGCTGAACAAAATCATTCTCTCTACTATTATTCTGACATTTCACATTCTTAAAATAAAGTGGTGATCCTAACTGGCCTAAGACAGGGAATTTTTACTAGGATTGAATTCCAGGAATTGTGAAAACTGAGTTGAAATGTATTTCGCTAATGTGTATGTAAACTTCCGGCTTTAACTGTGTGTGTGTGTGTATATATATATATATATATTGTTTTTTTTACCCCATTTTCTCCCCAATTGGTAGTTACAATCTTGTCTCATCGCTGCAACTCCCGTAGTTAGTAGTTGGTGCCCTGTGTCCTCCGAAACACAACCCAACCAAGCCGCACTGCTTCTTGACACAATGCCCGCTTAACCCGGAGGAAACACCGTACACCTGGCGACCGTGTCAGCGTGGACTGTGCCCGGCCCACCACAGGAGTAGCTAGTGAGTGATGGGACAAGGACATCCCTGCGGGCCAAACCCTCCCCCTAAGCCGGACGACGCCGCCCCATTGGTCTCCCGGTCGCGGCCGGCTGCGACAGAGCCTGGACTCGAACCCAGAATCCCTAGTGGCACAGCTAGCACTGCGATGCAGTGTCTTAAACCCCTGCGCCACTCGGGAGAACCCCGGCCACAGGGAGTTCTGCAGGTTATTCCAAAAATGGGGGACATTAAAACTGAAGGCGGATTTACCTAATTCGGTGGAGACCCGAGGAAAGACAGACAGTACCTGTCCCTTGTTGTTCTTCAGCTCTCCGTGGCAGTAGAGGAATCGTGACAGCTGGATCTCAGGGAGCCTTTGGCCCTCCTCCAGGTAAGCCAAGCCCCTCCTATAGAACTGACACTCCGCCTCCCCGGTCTTTCTGTCCACCTCTGATACGATGGACTGGACCAACTCCAACTGGGGGGGGGGGGGACATTTAAAAAAAAAAATCAGTCAATATAACATTTATTTAACTCGGAAAGTCAGTTAAGAACAAATTCTTAATTACAATGACGGCCATATCTGATACAATTGACTGGACAAACTGGGTGGGGGTGGGGGGGGGGTGATGGGTGTGTATCAACTAATCAATCAGGTGACCCATCAATCAGCCAATAAATAAATGAATGAAACAACCAGTCAATGTGTGTGTATCCTCACAGCGTCAGGCAGTGTGTCTTCATCGGGGTGATCTGGTGGCGTGCTCTTCAGAATCTCCCGTAGCAACAGCGGGTATTTGACCAATCGGCTGCGAGGGAGGTCCAGGAAGTTCCAGAGGTCCAACTTCCTGCTAAAAGACGACTCCTGGCACAGACGAAGGAATTGCTCCACTCGTTTCTGCTGCTTCTTCATGTCCAACAGGGCCTTAATCAATACAATCAATAAACCTTCAATCAGTGCATCAATTAACCAATCCACCAACTGATTAAGCAAAATATAAATCTATCAGTTAGTTAGTCAGTCAATGAACAGCAAACCTACTATGATGACAGTGACAGGTAAAAACTGGCGAGGAACAAACCTTGACAGGGAACACTCACCTTCGCCTCCACCTGGTTACAGCAATATGCCACATACGCCTCCAGACAGGGGAACTATAAAAGAGAGAGAGAGAGGGAGAGAGAGAGAGAGAGGGAGATTGGGAGAAAGAGAGAGAGAGAGAGGGAGATAGAGAGAGAGGGATAGAGAGAGAGAGAGAGGGAGATAGAGGGAGAGAGGGAGATAGAGGGAGAGATTGGGAGAAAGAGGGAGAGAGAGGGAGAGGGAGGGAGAGAGAGAGAGAGAGAGAGAGAGAGAGAGAGAGAGAGAGAGAGAGAGTGAGGGAGAGAGAGAGAGAGGGAGAGAGAGAGAGAGAGGGGGAGAGAGAGGGAGAGAGAGGGAGAGAGAGGGAGAGAGAGAGAGAGAGAGAGAGAGAGGGAGAGAGGGAGAGAGGGAAAGAAAAAGAGAGGGAAAGAGAGAGAGAGGGAAAGAGAGAGAGAGGGAGAGATTGGGAGAGAGAATTAGAAGGAGAGAGAAATAGAGCGAGAGAGAAAAGGGAGAAATGGAGGCGGAGAGAAATAGAGAGAGACAGAGTGGAGAGATAGGGAGAGAGAAAAAATGAGAAGGGAGAAATAGAGGGAGGGAGAGAGAGAGGGAGGGAGAGAGAAAAAATGAGAAGGGAGAAATAGAGGAAGGGAGAAATAGAGGGAGGGAGAGAGAGAGGGAGGGAGAGAGAAATATGGAGAAGGGAGAAATAGAGGGGGCAGAGAGAGGGAGAGAGAAATATGGAGAAGGGAGAAATAGAGGGGGGGACAGAGGGA